>NW_023494793.1:14023276-14308862 GCF_904425465.1 Colossoma macropomum | reverse complement strand
GACATTAGGCAGCATATAGGTTACCATATAATGTAGTAAATTTCTGTGAGGGAGCTTTTTGAGGCACTGAATGCTTCAGACGTCTGGTTCCTATCAGCACCACTGTGAACGATTCTGACTTAGTAACACCAAACCACTCTGAAGGGCAAGCCATTTGATATTGTGCCAATTTGGAAAATTTGGTGGAGTTTCCCAATAATGCAAGACAGCGTAATAGGATGATTTTTTTTTGCTACGCTGCTCAGCCACGGGCACGCCATGCATGGACTGGATGTTGTGCAAATGTGCTTGCTGTGTGACCAATCATGTGATGATGGACAAGGATCATACCGTCAGGTTGAAGGGGAAGGGGATGGGCTGACTGTCTGCAGAGCACAGAGACTGGAGGAGTGCAAGATGTGTGAAAACAAGATGAGTGTCGCAAAGTCACAAGCGAAATAGCATTTGGATGATATTGACAACACAAAGGCAGAATGTAAAATTTTTGAAGAGGACAGTCAGTTTGAAGAATTGTCAAATTGTGTACCTGCTACTGAATGAGGAAAAGCCAGTGCGTCTACTGGAACTGTTGCTGCTGCTGTGTCTACAGCCACCCCTCATGCATTCGTTACATCACAACCTATTTCCACAACCCAGAGCTCTATGAGCCAATTTATGATGAAAGTTATGACCCCAGCACAAAAGGTCACAGTCGATGAGGCACTGGCTTAAATGACTGCAAGAAATTTCCAACCATTCTCAGCTGTGGAGGACAAGGGATTTAGTAGCTACACCCATGCACTCAATCCAACGTATGTTCTTCCAAGCAGGAAAACGTGCCTCATTGCAAGAAAGAGTTAAAAAAGTGAATGCTGGACATCCAGAGCCACCACTCTCTTCATGCCTGTTTAAAATGATACGCTGCTGTCCTGTCTTCTGGACTGCTTTGAGTTTAGTGACAGACACACTTGGAGAAATGCTAATAGTGGCAAAAGACTGGCAAGTAGAAAACAAAGTGATTTGCTGTGTTAGTGACAACAGAGAAGCTAAAGTCTACTCAACGCCAGATGGTTATGCCTGAGCTGAGGCCCAAACAAGAATGTGTTACAAAGTGGAACTCAAGATTTCATGTGCTTAAATGGGTTCTGGAGTCCAAGGATGCTGCCAACTCTACCCTGGCCATTATCAACGCACCTGCTGATACACTGAGTCGAGAAGAATGGGAGGTGCAAGAGATACGCACTGTTCTGGATCTCTGAGCAGGTCACTGTGGAGATCAGTGCAGACAGGTACAGTGGACAACTGTTGTTACATTATTTATTATTATATAATTACATATTAGAACTGCATATTAGAGATAAATAGCAGTGATAATAGACAATAATAAACATAAAGTCCATATACCACATAATAAAACAGAGCAGAATTTTCTCAGGTACTGCTTTCTGTTTTTTCAGCTATGTGACAGCCTCCAAAATGTTACTCCTGTGCAAGGGTCCGCAGTGAGTGGCAGCCCACCACCAGACGAAAGGAACAGTAACCACAAGGAAAGCGGCAGGTGGCTGCTTTCTGTGCATCTATGGAAAGAAAGTTCCACAGAATGGAATACTATACTGTACTTTCAGAAACCACCATACTGGACCTGAGGTTCCAAAAGCTGGCCTTCAATGACAACAACGCTGGAGATGAGTAACAGCAGCAGCAAGATTGCTGCCCCAGATGCCAGGCGGCTCCACCACCAGGAGGCCAAGAGGGAGGAGCAGGGGCACTAGAAGTGGAGCCACTAACATCTGCTGTTTGGAGGATCTTTGAGGAAAGAGCATCAGGAGACACTGCAAGTGCAAGAAGGAATGCTATGCTGAATGTCAGATCCTATCTTGAGGAGCACCTTATCCAAAGAGCCGCAGGCAGGCTGAGCTGGTGGGAGACCGAGGCCTCAAACTACCCACGACTTGTCAAGGTGATGGCAGGAAGACTGTGCATCGTAGCGACATCAGTCCCCTCAGAAAGAATCTTCTCCAAGACAGAGAGAAGAAACCGAGTCAGCACGTCTTGAGGCACTTCGTCAAGACAGTCTTAAAATGTTTCCCTGTTAAAAATGGTGTGATGCTGCTGTTTTGCACATTGTCATTTGTTTCGTGTTTGGTATGTGGCACACTGTGTTCTGAGTGTGATTTGTTTCGGATGGTTGGTGTTTTGGAAGGTTTATTATTTATTTTATTATTTTATTTTAACATTCAAAATAAGCGCTCGATATAAATCTGTAATTGTGCTTGATGCTTTTACATTAATGCTTTTACACCAAACCTAATGTGTAAAATAATGGTATTTCGGGAAATTGTAAGGTTTACTGTAATTACATTGAACATTTTAAGTGATATAAATGCACACATCCCAATCAAAGGTCAAAGCACTGCTGAAATTGACTGAATTATAAAAGCCAAAAGTACTAAATGAAGAGCCGTTTGGGAGCTGAAAGAGCCGGTGGCTCTTGTTGCTGCGCTGGGCCAAATGATCTGGCTCCCAAAAAAAAACCCGGAATTCACTGGTGTAATGGTGGTAGATTTGAATTCTTCTATAGATTTGAATTCTTATGTCTGAATCTTATATAGTCACCAGCTTTGAGAGAGACACTTCAGCGACACTGAACACCCTAAACACTGAAATTATTGTTATCGGTGCTCAATAGTGTGATATAGTTGTGACAAATTAGGTTGAGAAGCACTGGAGTATTCCTTTAACACCCGTTAAATTCTGTGTTTTCTTATTTTATTCCTCTTCTTGTGCACAGAGCCCAGAGGTGAAGTGTGTACCATGTCACTCGTCCTGTACTGAGTGTACAGGCCCAGGGCCCTACAACTGCACCAGCTGCCATGCTCTAGAGCGCCTCACTGAGGATGGGAGATGTTTATCCTGCTGTGGAGACAAACACATGGACTCCTCCCCGGTGCCCTGGGAGTGCTGCCACTGCGGCGATGGTAAGACCTTCTGTCCTGTGTTAAAAACAGTGGGCCTCACCAACAATTCTTAAGAAGAAGTTTCTTCTTAAACCCCACTTCTTAAACCAACGTTTTCTTATTTGGGGTTTGTTTGTAGGTAAGAACAGAATCTACACACACTCGAGCGCAAAGCTTTGAACAGTTCTACGGTTTAAGAACACGCCATGAATCTGATGTAGACTTTTTTCTTAGGACCTTTCTCAAGATGAAATCTAAGAAAAAATGTAGGTACCGGTGAACGAGGCCTATTGGTTTGTTCTATGTTCAGTTTAAATACATCCTACAAAGTGTGAGAAAAGCCATTCTCTTTTTTAAAACAATGAGATGTTTGAGAGTCTGAATTTAAAGGATTGGTACAGTGAAATGTCAGTTTACACGTTTTTCCACTTCCCCTTGTCTAGAAGTCAATCATGGCCCAAAACTCTTAACCCACTCAAACCGGAGCAGACTGGAGCACAGTATTACTTACTGTAAGCTATAAGAATAAACAAAACTTCACCATGTTGCTGAACGTTGCAGTCAGCCATTTTAGACAACGGGGTGTTTTGCTGAATTCTGACTCCCCAGCAGAGCTGGCTTCCCTTTTGTGGCCATGTCATGCCGAAATCTGGACGCTAGAGTTGTGATTTCTGATGTTTCTTTTTACAATCTCCAGTTAGAAAATCTTAACCGTTGTTCATAAACAGAAACAACAGAACTGTGAGTGTAATCTGTAGCGTCCACACGCCTGTGTGACTTTTCTGACTTGAATTTGGCACAACGCTTGTTTTCTAAAGCTGCTGTTCAGCTGTTCATTTTTATAGTTCACAGTAAGTCATGCTGTACTCTGAACCACATTGTGTCTGCACACCCTTAATGAAGACATGGATGTGGTTTGAACGAGTTGAGAGATGCTTTGGGGATGTATTTTAGTCAGCAGTGTTAGCCTTGCAGCTCCAGTTCTAAACTAAAGAAGTAAATTTTGGACTCCAAACATGTCTTGGCTGATGGACCATATCTGGGGTAAATGGAAAAAAAATGTTTTTTTTTGCCAAAACATTCCTTTAAGATCATAAATTAAGTGATTAAAATTTTTTTTAGCCATACAGTCATGTGCAAAAGTTTGAACACCCCTGGTCAAATGACATGTTTTGTGGATTTTTCACAGAGAAAACACTGCACGTTTTAATGCACATTTCCTGTTTATTTGCTGAATCTGTGGCCTGTGAAAAAGTTATTGCACATTTCATATGTTAGTTTTTATCTCTTATGCTCGTGGGTATATTTTGGTTTTTCCATCTGAATTCACATGACCAAATCATAAGACAAATTTTTCACAAAATAAATGTTAATTTTTATTTTATTTGTTTTTTGTAAAAGTTCCCCTCAAACTGACAGAACGTGTGTTTTATGATTATACACATATTGCTATATGCTTAAGATTTACTGCTGAAAGCCAAAAATCTTAGGCGCTCTTTGTATTATTGTATAAAAGTAATTTTTATAGAGCAGATCACTGAAGAGACGCCATCTGTTTATAGTGTATAGCCCAGATTTGCGGAAAAATGGGTCGACTTTCAGTAGACAAAAAAGTTCAGCTTCTTTTATTATAAGGGTTTAAAATTACATTACCCGTATATTTGACTGGAAAGAAGACAGTTACAGCTCTCATACGACACCCACTTTCTGAATGTAGCTTATGAAATATGAAAGTTATGAAGAATATGACAAAGTGCGTTTTGGAACCACCGGTGGTCTCAAAGAGTTTAAAAGGTTAAACTCAGCAAATACCTAGAAATCATGCAGTAAAATCTGTAGAAAAATGTTCTCTGTAGCGGATGTGTTGACCGAGAATGTTTTGCATACAACTGATTGGGTAGATTGATTTGAAAACATCCTTTTAGATTCACAGTTCTTCATTTTTTAAGCCAGCTCAGAGAACATATGCCCCAAATCAGTGTTGTCAGAAGAAAACCTCATATCTCCAAAATGATAAAAAGTAGGAAAAAACCTACTTTACTTTTAATGTAACTCAATGGAACCAGACTTTTTTCCAAGTCATTTTGGGTCATTTCTTTTGGTTCATTCATCATGAAATTTACACACAATGTAAAGGGCACTAGGTATTATATGAAGTTTTCTTCCGACAACAGCAAAATGTAAAATTACAGATAGAACATTTATGGTTTTACTATATTAGCATCTTGGAGAAAAGCATCGTTTAAGAAAAACGCTTTCTGGTCAGCACCTCTGTAACCATCTCTAAACGTGCTCTCTCACAGCTCTGTCTCTAGACTGGTGCGTCCTCGGGATCAACTTTGACTTCCACAGCAGAGAGCAGGTGCCTGCAGGTAACCCCGCCCTTGTTGCCATCATAGCGATATTCCTGCTGCTGGCCGTAGGAGTGGTGGTCCTCCTTTTCATGCACTGGCGCCCCAAACTGCCCTCCTTTCCATCTGTCAAATCAAAGGGCTACACCAAAGTGGACAAAGAGCCCTCCTTCACCTCTGCCACCCTGCGGGACAGCATTCAGGCAGAGTACTGCGATAGAGACGATGATGAAGAGGAGGACAAGGACAGTGAAGATGAGATCGTGTACATGGGGCAGGATGGAGTGGTGTATAAGAAATTTAAGTACGGCCTTTTAGACCAGGAAGAGGACGACGTGGAGATGGAGTATGACGACTCCATCTATGCCTTCAGATGAAGTGTGTAGGACTGAAGTATGTGGGACTCTTTAGTAGCACTTTTCCACTTTCGTTGGCTGCCAGAAAATTATTTATTAGAAATGTGTTAAGAAAAATGAAGAACAAATGAGATAAATATGAACAAGTAATCAGCAATGTCAATAAAAAGTATTTTCCAATATATTGGAAAAAAGTTGTATTGATGCATCAAACAATAACAGCACTAAAAATGACCTTTTTCAGGATCAACTGAACATCATCTTCTTATTATTGACTTCCAGTGACAAGTTATTCATTTTCCAGTTTTAAGAAAGTATTTATTGTGTCCACTCTTTACCTTTAGAACACCTTCCATTCTTTTCAGGAGACTCACTTTCAGTTCAGTCTTAGAAGTTGGTTACATGTTCTGCTTTTTTATGCTCTAATTATTCTCAGATATAAATGCAGACTCATCAGTAGATAGACTGCCATACACTCAGAAGTCCAGTTTCAGTGTTCAGCGCAAAATTTCTTTTTCTGTCCATTTCTTTTTCTCAGAAATGGCTTTTTGACAGCTACACATCCTTTCAGACTCATAGTGTTGAGTTGTCTTCTCACAGCGAAGGGATGGACAGAAACACTTGGATTTTTCAGATCTGAGACAGGAGTGGAGCTTGACTTTCTCCCAAAGATGAAAGCTTTAAGTACTGTTTATAGGGTATATAGGTTACTGTTTAAAAGGGACAGTTTCGGTTGTCTACAAGGTCTTGTGTTGTTATGAGTCCCATTTTCTCTGTCACTTTTAATTATCTTTGAGCTCTTGAAAGTTCAAAAACTTTCATCTCCTCAGTAATGTCTCCTTTTGCGTAAGCTGACATTTGTGGTGAGAAGGTGTTTGTTTTCTGATTTTCATCACACGTGTTTTTGATCTTTTTAATGACTTCTAATTACTGGAGCACACATATTGTTTATACTTGTCTAGACAGTTTGCAAAACATGTTGCCCTGAGGGAGAGTAATGTTTCGATAACATCTTGAAAAATCATTTGTGGTGACGGTATTAAATATCAAATATTTCTGGTGTTGGAGGTGTTCAGCTTGGTCATAGCTGTGGTTCACCTCAGTGCAGCAAGTTGTAGATAATGTTTACCTTTACGTCACCTTTATGCCAGTACTGTAATTAGACTGCATACCAGAAACCCTCATATGGTCTTCAGGTCTGTGGGATCCATTTTCAATGTTTACCAAAAGAAAAAAAATTGTGATTTATTATTATTATAACCGCAGATTTCTTGGCCTTTGCTTGTTTTCTGTTATGAACATACACCGATCAGGCATAACATTATGACCACTTCCTTGTTTCTACACTCATTGTCCATTTTATCAGCTCCACTTACTATATAGGTGCACTTTGTAGTTCTATAGTTACAGACTGTAGTCCATCTGTTTCTCTGCATACTTTGTTAGCCCCCTTTAACCCTGTTCTTCAGTGGTCAGGACCCCCATGGACTAGGTACTATTTGGGTGGTGGATCATTCTCAGCACTGCAGTAACACTGACATGGTGGTATCTAGCCCCGACACCAATCCACTGGATCGGATTAGGCCAGGTGCTGGCAAGCCAAATGTTAAGAAGAGCCATTTTGTCCTTTCAACAAAAATCAAACCACCTTGGGAGCCACAACATTTTATGTCCATTTTACCATCTTGGCTGTAAATATATCTCTGTATGTGCTGATGTACTATTACAGGACAAAAATATATAAATGAAAGCGCAGACTTATTTTGCTCTGCTTTAAGCTTTAGCTCAGCTATAGCCGCTTTTCTCACATCTCCAACAGGAAACTTTTCCTCAAAAGTGAGATGATTTCTTGTAAAATCTCTCTAAACATTCAACTTTTTACGAGGCTGAAGTCGATTTCTCATTCACCAGGTTCTTGTTCGAATTTTCCCATTCCACCTCGTTTCGTTAGCTACTAGCTAGGCGAGACTGTTGTCTGTATTGCTATGGTGACCAGCACTCTGCGTGCCTTCAGAGTTAAAGGGTGAATTAGCAGATATAGGCTACATTAACTCCAGCATTTAAGACTGTTTATTGTTAAAACTGTATTAGAACGATCAGCAGAGCTTTATTTTACTGCAATGGAAGATTATTTTAATTTTACCTAAAGATCTAATTCTGCGGTCGAGCCGCAACAGGGCTAGTAAAAGAGCCGCATGCAGCTCTGGAGCCACATGTTGCCGACCCCTAGATTAGGAGATCCCTTGGCTGCTGAGTCACAATGATTCTTCCTTCCCTGATTTGCCAGCCGGATAAGAGACTGATAAGAGAAATCAACACACACAGCTAACTACAAGATGTTAGTGTTTTAATGCAAAGAGATCCAACTGTGTTTTGATTATCTACCCCATACAGCAAATATAACTTTAAAGCCAACAAATAAAAGTCTAAGTTCATTAAGATGTTTGCAGTCCCCAAAGCAACTGAGGCAAAAGCAAGTTACAAAGACAGATTTGAGTTTTAGCAACTTTAATGACAGAATATCTGGGAGACAAGCTGACATTGTACATACAGCTGGACAGACTGTATTGCTCTTATTAGGCTTAATCGCCCTCACTAGTGGGCTGCTCATTACTACTTACTTAAGCAATAACTAGACTGGATTAAGTCCCAGTGCATGTTTACTTGAGTATTTATACATCATAATCTTTTGCATATCATTTATTGATATGAAGACATCTTATCTAACAGGTCAGATACAGTTAACACTTAATCTAGAGGAACAGGTTAAGACTTAATCTAACATCTGACCAACTGTAATAAGCACAGTTCATGCAGACCCCATGTAATTCTTATAGGGGATGTTAACCCCTTAGTATGTTAACTGGAAATCTTTACTGGAGAATTGAGGGTCAGTTTGTCTTTATTGTGAGCTAATTGTGTTTTATTACTGGGGTGTTGATATGAATCAAAAGAAAATAAGCACATTATAGACCAAACCTGTGCTGGGAAATGCGTAATTCATCATAGTAGTAATGAGCAGACAGTTATTTACCAGCTACTGGCTTAATAAGAGCATTACAATGGCTTTAATGTCCCCCATTTTGATACGGTGATGATTTGTATCATTGGACGTGGACAGAGCACTCCCCAAAAAACTGAGGAAAATGTACATTTGAAGTTGGAGCATGTTATAAACTTCAAGGAACACCAAGATGGGTTTATTTATTTCTGTTGTTTTGCTTTTGATGTTTAAGGCACTGTACCGCATTTACAGCACACTACATACACGATACACAAGCATTTAAGAATGCTAGCTGTGCTGAAATTGTAATTATTTACATACGAAGGCAAGCGTGTTTACCAGTGTACTGACTATGGGAGACATGCACACAACATAATGGGTAAAATGTTTTGAAGCACACCTTTTCACTGGGTGTATCTAGTTTCAGTCAAGTTTTGATCTAAACAAGCACAGCTCATTTTAAAAACATATGACACAAAAGGTTCTCCGACAGATCTGTCAATCATGTGTGGTTATGATAAAGGAGATCTGCAGTAATATTGTGATTGTGAGCACATTTGAATATATGGGAGGTATATAGAATAAGAGAAGCACCACATAAAATATTCACACCCCATTTTATCAGATACACCAAGGAGAAGTCAAAGCCCACCAGTCAAAAAGTTAGTTATTCGTCTTGCAGATTTTTCTGAGGTCAGACCTCAATATCATTGAATGCATTTGGAATTGCTTGGATCACGCTGGACATTCAACCAACTTGCAAGACTAAACTTTGGACGTGTGGAAAAACATCCACTCTCGTTCACTCTATTAGACACACCTATCCTGTTGGTCCACCTTGCAGATGTAAAGTTGGAGACAACAGCTCATCTATTGCTGGACAGCTTGTGTTGGTTATCTTCTAGGTTTTCATCAGTGGTCAGTTTCTGGCCACAGGATGCTGTTGGCTGGGTATTTTTGGTCGGTGGACAATTCTCAGTTCAGCAGTGATGCTTGTACCAGTGCAATACAAACTACCACCGCCACTACCAAGTCAGTGCTGAGAATGATCCACCACCCAAGCAATATCTGGTCAGTGGTGGTTCTACAATGTAATTCCGTTGATGTACAGGTCAAAGGGGGCTGATAAACTGTGCAGCAGATGAGCTACAGTCAGTAATACTGTTAGTTCACAGTAGAAGCTGACATGATGTGCTGTTAGAATAAGTTAGCTTAGACAAACGGGGTACATGCTGGGTTATACTTGGCCTGGATGTTATCCTTGGAGCTGAGCCAGAAGCCAACTGCTTGTACATGCTCATGTCTTTGACTTCTGTGTTCTCAGTAATATATATATATATATATATATATATATATATATATATATATATATTATATATAAGCTGATGTCGGAACAAAACCTCTTATCTCCAAAATGAATCACGAAGAATGAAAAAACATACTTTACTTTTAATGTGTCAATAGAACCAGAGTTTTTTCCAAGTCATTCTGGGTAATTTCTTTTAATACATTCATCATGAGATTTACACACAATGTAAAGGAAAATAGGCATTTTCAAACGTCAAAAACTGAAAAACGACAAAAATGGAGATGTAAGGTTTTATTCTGAAAGCAGCGTATATATGCATAATGTATGTACTATGCAAACGGCTTAAGTACCAAAGCACATCATTTAAAAGCACTTAACTCAGTTATAAGTGGGATTTCGCTTGTAAAATTGCCATGTAATGTTACAATCATCACAAAAAAAACAAATACAGCACAAAAGATTTTTTTTCAAACAGTTGATATCATTTGAGCTAGTTCGAAGTATGCATATCCGTGTATATTAGACCTCTTGGACAAATAAACCCACAAAGAAGTATAAAAATATATATAAACACAAATAAGCCTTAAAGCCTTCTATTTGTAGTTTCTCTTCAATGCCTACTTTGACTAATCTCTCTAAACTGTAAACCTACAAAGGGCACTTCTATGGTAGGTATTTAGACTAAATAGCCAGTGAGTGTGAGTATCTCATGTGGTGTTTCCATTATTCCATTATTGCCTGATCATTGGAAAAGCATGATTTGTCAAGGTTTATTGTCAAGGCCCATTGGAATCTTGCAGTTGCCCCACGCAACCACATTTATATATGTATAAAATTATATATGAATGAAAAGGTCAATCAATTATTACAAATAATACAAAACAAACACAAGACAAATAAATTACTTAAAAGGGAATGGCTCCATCATCTCTATTTACACACACATTTATACAACTGTATGCATACTCTTAAATATTCAGAAGATCATCACAACTCATTTGAAAATGTTCACCTGGTTCATTAGAACATGCCTGATTCTCAACTACAAAAGCAGGATCTTCCCTTGAGTAAAGAACCAGGCTTATATGATGGGGTGAGAAATCAGACACTCCCGTTTAGTCTTGTGACGGATCTGCTACACAGTGTGATATCAATGTTACAGAAAACTCAGTCTAAATAAGTCTCACTGTCCTGAAGGTTCTTCCTCCCCACTGAGACGTCCTTCATAAATGTTACACAATAGGGGAAGGCTTTTTTTTTCTGTTTTGGGGATCCATCACCAGCCTTTCTTAAAGGAATACGCCAACATTGGTCAACCTGATCTCTGTGTGCCGCTTCTGTACCGCAGACAATAATTACAATTTGTTTCCCTGCACTTAGAAAAGAAGAGAAAATCCAATAGCTTGAAACAAGTTATAATAGACCTCAACAAGGCAGCTGCTTCAAACGGGTAAGAGCTGCAGTGAATGGACAGCCCCTACTACACATGACATTAAACACCTCTCAGGTGACCAGATAAGTAGACATCAGTAATGTAAAGGTGAACAGGGTCCAGTGCATCCCAGAGACGCACTGTGATCCAACTGCTCGGTCCACCTTCGGAGGTGGTCGGTGACGTTTATGACCACATATCAATTATACTGCGAACGCAGAAGATCTGTGTGTTCCTGACAGCAACTATTACAGCTTTACTTTAAGCCGACTACAATCAGACTGTGAACTAGATGCGTTTTCACCAGTTGAGTTCAGACAAATAAATGCAAAAGATGTGCATTTACTGGGTCACATAATGAGTCTTGCAAGAACAACAAAGCTTTTAACGTTTGGTTACTCACTTGCAAAGTAGCGGACATTAATGTTAGCATGTATGCTTGCAGAAAAAGTATTTTTCTCTCACGTTTAAACACTTGAGAGATGCTTGTAAGCTTTGCTCAGCTCTACACATGATTCTAGGTACAAGCTAGTATTAGCTACAAAGTAAAGCGAGCTATGAAGGAGGTAGGCTTGTACTGTAATAGTTCCATATAATGGAAAAAAGACTATTCCATTGTTAACTGCCATTATTTCTGACTATTAATCAGCAAAATCATGTCATGATTGTGACATATTATAGAGATGAAGAGTCATGAAATCTGAGTCACTGGAGACGCATTTTTACCTTGTGGTGGGCAATTTAAATCTAATATTACATACATACATATCACAATATGTATTGTTTTCTGACAAATATTACGCTAGAATGGACAAAAATTGTGCGATATTTAAAAATGCTATTAAAAACTATGAGTACAAATGATTTTAATCACATACTGACCTGCAATAAAACCAATTAATCAGGCCTAATTATGCTCTGTAGTAAAACACAGTTATTTGGAGTTCTAGAAACACAATATCCACAATATGCTTGGTAAAGCATGTTGTGAAGCAATTCATCACAATAATAATAATAATAATAATAATAAACATTCATACTGCCCAGCCCTAGTTATACGTCTTGCTGTCCACTTGTGATCAGATCACTAAAGACGGATATTAACACCGGGTATGAGGCCAACTCTTGCTTCAGATGCTTCAGCAGCTGCCTGTTGTCTTCTAGTATAATCGTGTTTTGAGTTGAACGGGTTTGTGTGTTCTTTTCTAAGTACAGAGAAATAGGCCAAAACTGTCTAGAGCAATAGACCATATGCTACGTGTACATGGTAATGCTTATACTTTCCCCCATGACAAACACTGGAACCCCACTCCTCCTGCCTTTTCATCTCTTTATACAGACTGACCTTGGAAAAGTATGTAGTGACAAAGCTGGCTCTGCAGTCATTACCAACACCATTCAGCAGCTCCACACTGACACGTAAACCTTCCTCTAAAATGCTATAGTATAAAAATAACATTTTAAAGCATGTTGCAGTGGCTTTACCCCAAGAAAATGGAAGATGGGACACAACAGGCAAGTGATAGGGTCAAGTCAGTGACCGTTCATAATCTCATCGCTCGTTGTGGATACAGATGATCTGAAAAAGTTGTCCTCTTTCAGTTTCAAGTGTTCTGGCAAGTCCAGCTTTTTTTTCGCTTCTTCAATGTCACCACGAATTGCTGCTATCAATTCCTCTGGAAAACACAGAACATACAAGTTACAGTGCTGGCTTGGCTGTGAGTCAGTATCTAGTGCATGTGTGCGGCTGTCAACGAAGAAGTGAATGTGAAGGGGGTCACACGTCTTACCAAGTGAATTGAATCCTCTTTCTGGGCGAATGTAGCCCACCATGGCCACACTTAGCGTTTGACCGTAGAAATCCTCTTTAAACTTGTGGATCAGATGTGTTTCCTGTCAGAAATATGAAGGAAAGCAATAAACACACAGTCTAAGCAGAAACTGCACTGAAGTAACAGGTACACAATTAAGAGTAAAACAGACCATCTATAGACCAAAGTCTGAAAACCTCAGTCAAATGACATGTTTTGTTGTTTCTACTAAGTGAAAATTAGCTAACACATCCTCTACAGAGAACACACTGTCAGAAAAAGAGGTTCTGTTCAGGTACATTTTTCATTCATTAAGGTACAAACAGTGTAAATGTTCCCTCAAAGGTACAACAGTGGTTTAAAAGGTCCAATTGTGCACCTTAAATAAGATTTATCAGGTGAAAAGTACATATTTGTTTTAAAACAGAACAATACAATAAAAGCCTGGAGACGAGACGGGGTGTGTGGAGTCAGTACAGCTTAAAAAATATAATTTCAATGATTTCTGGTACAATTATGACTAAAGGTACTGAGATGTACTCTTGAGGGTACCACCCCAGTGACAAGAGGGGCACTGCCCCAGTGACAGTTTAGTACCTTTATTTCTGAGAGTGTATAAAATCTGCTAAAATTTTGCACACGGTACGTTATTTTCTTCCCCCGTAGTATGTTAAGTTCAGCTAAAAAACAATAAATGTGCATTAAAATGTGCTGAAGTGTCTCTGTAGAGGATGTGTTCATTCATTTTCACTTACAGAGATGCCCAAACTTCTGCAAAAGACTGTATAGTCTCAAATTACTACCACCAAAATGAAACCAAAGGAAAATTACTGCAGCACAGGGCTGTTAGAAACTTGCTCATACCCCACTCTCTCAGGCAAAGACAGAATATATATTTTTGTTCATTTTTTTCTATTCCGCCATGCCTGTGGGAAACATGATATATTTTCATACATTTCCAACTCATCTGAACCCTCTGGACACTTAAGCTGTATGTAAAATACTGCACGGTATGTTGCACTCTGGGAATCCCCCAGCAGAGACAGAGGATTTACTCTACCGTAGCCTGCCGGCCTATTAAAGCCCATTGTTTCAACAGTAAAAGTCAAACAAACACTGCCTGTACATTTTATTTAATATTATTTAGCAAGCTGTGTAAAATTAGATTCCTCATCTCTAGTTCTGTCTGTTCTCTTTCCCAGCAACATGATTATCGCCCTTGAATCATCTTCATTGGCTTAATTATCAGCTTACTAACTGAAATGCAGGTGTAACAATATGTAGCTAGCAGTTACAAGCTAACAGAATGTAACCTGCCATGGTGGCACACGGACAAGTGGAGATACTGACCACCGGCGTGAAGAACATTTATTTATTAAGGCCCAATCCCATTTCTTCTTTTTTACCCCTACCCCTTGTTTTCGAGTGTCACTCTAACCCCTTGGAACTGAGTTACAAGGGGTAGTGGTTGAAATTCTTGCCCTATGAAATGGGGCATCAACCCTCAAATTAAAAAAATAACAACAAAAACATCGCTTCATTAACAGCTACTAATGGTGCTCGGCAGGCGACCCGACCCGTCTTCAGTGATAGCAAAGAAGGGAGAAGTTCAGCTCCTCACTGCTGGGCTTTAGTGACATTTAGGGCATCATGTGCTTTCAAAGACAATTATTTATTATTTATATAATAAATAATTATTTATAAGACAATTATTTATTATCACCCACCGCTAATTCTTTGGTGATATGAAGCTGAAGTCAGATATTCACCAGCTTCTTGTTCCAATTTTCCCGTTCCACCTTAAATGTTGCGGCAGTTACATTCTGGTGCTTCAGGCATCAGAACTGCTGGACTATTTAAGGTGGAACGGGAAAGTTAGTTAGCTAGCTACCGAGGCATTAGCATGCTATTAGCGATTTTATGGCTCGCGCAGCCATCTTTGCCGTCTCATAACACTCTGTTTGGAGTGAGCCTCTGAAAAACCTCCGTTTGGAGGGCCATGTAGCCTTGACACTTCGCCCTACCCCTCTATCTCAACATAAATTGGGACACCCTACTCCTAGACGTGAACGCGCAAAACAGAGGGCTAAGGGCTAAGTGGTAGGGACAAGGGGTGAAATGGGATTGGGCCTAAGTCTGGCCACCCCTGCTGTAGTAGAACCATAATCTATTCATTCATACTAGTGGCATTCTTCTTTTCACTCTGTTAATTTCTTTTATCACTGCTACGACTTAATCTAGTACAAACATTATAAACAGCGTCCACTTCAGTCACAGACTGAGGACTCACCATTGATTTCTTTGTATTTTTGTAGTACGGGTTCCAGCCGATGCTCATCACCATCTTGTGGATTTCTCCACTGTCCACTCGTGCCCAGCCATAGTAGATGCCTGTGCTGATGTCAGCAGGGAGATTGTCCACTACAGACATTGGGAAGTTTGCTGTGGCAGATATGAATAAGGTTACAAAGGTTACAAAACATATAGTTAGTCACTTTAAAACTCATTCAAGCTTCCACAGGGCCTTTATTTTGTACTAAAAAAGCTGGCCATTCTTTACAATGAGTCAGGACTTGCCTGACCATCAGTGCACAATAGCTTGGCTCCCTTATCAACTATCAGCCTTAACCTATGACCTGCTTATAGGCTTAACTTTTCAGAGCAACTGTGGGCTTTGAACTGAACATGATTGAATTAACATGGTCAACACTGAAACTGGCTGACTTTGTCAACCCTAAATCAATCTTAAAATTGGAATGTGCATAAATTTATCGCCGCCATTAATGCTAAATTAAGCAAAATGCATGAAAAAGAACATTTAAAACAAAACACACAGAATTCTAACACGTCAATTACTGTTAAATTGAAGTAATTATTCAAATCAATGGAAAATAAAGTATTTCATTGGCTGATTTTCGGTTGGGTTACTAGTTAAACATCAACTGTAACACAGTGAATCTTTATTGTTGAAACCCTGATTGGCTTGCCGAGCTGATTTAAGCAACATTAACTGAACATGAAGTCCATCTGGTTATGGTTGGAAACAGTGAATTTTTTGACTAGCAAGTTACCATTACTATTAGTGCAAACAATCCTTTACCATATTTCTCAAGATGAATGCTCTGTTAAACAAGGCAACAGACACATATTTTCATCAAGACTGGCCAAAGACACATTTAATAAGCCTTAAGATAAAGTTAGTTAGCCTATTTACGCACATACAGAGAAGCCGAGTTAACATATATAATTTAAGTATTGTGGAGGCACTGGGTGATATGTTGTCTATCCACTCGCATGAGCGCAACACAATGAGTGCGGATACAAGGTGGTTTTAATGAAGTGGCTCAGTGTACATTCAGACAAAATGTGCTCAATACAGCGTTTTATCAAGGTACTGTCTGAGATGTCTTTCCTAGTCACATTTGGATATACTGAAGCAACTCTGGTCATATGCTAGAACACACATTCCCAATGTGCTCCTTCCTAGACTTCTGTGACAAAGACCAAAGTCTTTAGTTCGTTATATATAAATTAAACCATCGCCATCACTCGGTGTTTGGCTTTGGGTCCTGTTGTGCTGCTTGCTGTGAAGGACAATTAAAGATTAACTGATAGTAATACACAGACACAACTGAAATCGCTAGCGTAATGTGTTGCGTCCACCTCCCGCGTTCGCATGAAGGGGTGTCAGGCTCTGCCAGGGGGGGTCGGCGCCACTGAACTGTAACTGATCTGGCGTGCAACAACACCCCCCGTTAAATGGCTGGAGTCCAGTACGGGCTTCATAGTGTGATCTTTTGCAGAAAATTGGAATGTCTATGGCACACACACACACACACACACACACAATATATATATATATACACACACACACATAGATAGATATTGATATATTGAGACCTTATTCACAATAACAGAGTATAAAATAAAAATGAGAAAACCAGGCATTAAACAGCACCAATAAGAAACTTAAGTAAATGATGATGATTAAATAAAATAATAAATCAAATTGATAAAGTACAGTAAGTAAAACAGAATTTTTCAAATGTTGTAAAAACAACCGGCACCTGCAACATAATTAAATCATTCGAGTGGTTTCTTTAAGGGCCTGCATTAAAAGACAACAACAAAGTCATATATGAAAATAAAAGAGGCCTTATAAATAAATAAAATCCAGTGTCTATCATGCCTTATGGAGAGAGAGGGCCACCTATCCTTAACATACAGCTAACAATGATGAGTATTAGAATTGTCGCAGGTAATAAATCTTACTGTAACTTACACTGTGACTCTTAATATTTGTATCACTTTTAAAAGAGATGTTGAACTTATAGTCAATATTTCTGGCTCTAAAAAATAACACAAATTTAGTTTTATCTGCATTAAGAACCAATTTATGATCTTTGAGTGCAACTTGTAAGTCATCAAAAGCAGTGCTGAAGGACATTAACAGCAGAATGTACAGTATCTGCAGAACAGTGCAGGACTGTCATCAGCATAAACATGTACATTACATCCAGTTACAGAAGGAACAATGTTGTCAATGTAAATTGTAAATAAAACAGGCCCCAAAACTGAGCCTTGTGGGACACCGTTAGTAATCTGCACAAATTTGGTCACACAGTGCTGTCTGTACATGAGGTAACTCTCAAACCATTTATAGGTGATGTGATCAAGTCCACTGCTAAGAAGCCTTTTTAAAAGTGCTGAGTGATCCACTGTATTGAATGATTTTAAAAGATAAAAAAAGGGCTGCACAATGCCTCTTTATCTAAAGCTGATTTGAAACCAGATTGACTTATGCTAAGAATAGCATGCGCTGAGATGAATGATTATAGCTGATTATTTACTAGAGATTCTAGTGTTTAACCAAGCTTGGTAATTTGGGATAGGCCTATAATTGTTGAGGTCAGATGATCCACACCCTTTACATAGAGGGGTTACATAAGCAGCCTTCCAGACCTAAGAAACTATCCTGGCTAAAACTAAAAGAATAAAAATACACTTTAGGTAGCCGACTACCATTGGAGTAGCACACTTTAAAAGACAGGGATCAACTTTATCCTCACCATCATCCGATTTCACTAAATTTAAAGCTAGTAATGCATTAACCACGTCACTACAGGAGAACAACTGAGTGAAGCGAGGCTTCAGCATTACCTGGACATGTGGATCAGTAATGGACAAAGTGGGGCCTGCATGAACTTCAGAAAATAAGTTGCCAGCTGATGCAAAGTGATTATTAAAAGCTACACAAATCTCATTCAGATCTCATGTTGAACACCCACTGGCAGTACCAAGAGGAGGGACTGAGAAGGAAGACTGTGTTCCAGAATTTTGCTGGGTTTAAATGTGATTTTGGAATTAAAAACAGATACTGTTTAGATTTAGCCTTTCTTATCACAGATGTGCATTTGTTTTTAAGCTGCCTAAAAGCAAACCAATGACCAGGATCACCAGACTGTCTGGCAAGAGACTTTATTTCTCGCTTTAAGCGATGCTGACAGTTTAGCTGTGAACCAGGGACTCAATGTATTTTGTGTGTGATATTTTTAAAGTTGTGCACTTTTAGATTAAAGGCTTTACAAAAATGGCCAAGAGCTAATCCAACATCAGGGACTTCAGCAGTATATTAAATTTCATTATTAGCAGATCATGCAAAAAAAAAAATCTTTACTTGGAGATGTGTGGTTATGTGTGTTAAAATGTTGGAAGTGTTGTCATTTTTATTTTTAATGGCCTTTAATAATTTGATCCATTATCATTTAAATCTTAAAATAGCTATGATTTTAACGATGTTAATTCCTTTTCTGCTCCTGTAACCATGAAAAGTGTTTTTTTTTATCGTTTTTCTATTCGAGATCTAATTTGTAGTCTTTTCTTTTTACTTTTCAGAGTACATCAGATAAATGAATGGGTGCTAAACTACACAACATTGCGTTTTACAGTATTGAGGTTTAAGAGAGAACTTTGGAAAAACATCACGGATTAAACTTCTGAAAGACTGTACAGTATCTTACTGAGACAAATATTATTCCAGACAGGAATGGGGGGTATTTCACAAAACAGGATTTCTCATTTAGCCAGATAACGTAAGCCCGAAGTTCAGGACTGTCCAATAGGAATGTTCCTTCACTCTTCTCCAACTGGACAGGCCTAACTTTAGGCTTAAGTTATAAGGCTAAACTGAGAAATCCTGCTTTGTGAAATACCCCCTGCTCCCCCTGCTGCTCTGCATGGTTTGGTTTTCTCTACTTTTACACATCTGAGCTATACTGTTAGCTAATAATCTCTCCTTTCTTGAGCTAAAAGGTGTGCGGAGCAGATGAAAACACAAGAACATACAGTGCAGAAGGTCAGCTACAGGGCAAAGTGTCAAAGCCAGTCCAGTGTACATCTCGCTTCAAAAGGTCGCCATAAGGACAGAACATGCATAACCAAGCTGTGTACATCCCATGAAAATAAAACTATTCTTATATAAAATTATTTTTATTACAATTTGCAATACTGCCCATACTTGCCACTGTTCTGCTGTGTACTGGTGTTCTGACGAATTGTGCTACCTTGTCCAAATGTCCTACTGCCTATTTCTAAGGAAGCGCGCAACATAAAACTGTAGGTGGGGTATTTTGATGGCCTAAATTGAAGCTGAGTCTGTACTGAATTAACATGAAAAACACAAGAAAACGTTTGAAACATGACGTCACTCCGCTAGAATAATGATGTGCGCATGCTCAGTAGGACAACGCGATGGGTAGGACAAACTGTCAGAACACCGGCACGCGGGCCGCTGTCCAGTACTTCCGTTATGAGTGTGACGGAACAGCAACATCTCAGCTACAGCTCCTGCTGGGTTTACAGGACTGGTGTCTGAAATGATAGTCGAATGACCAAAGCCACACGGACCCCTGTGGGGTCACTTTAAGAGATGAAATCGGAACAAAACACCAGAGTGACGGTAGCGGGGCTGATGAACCGCGGGGTCACTGGCTGAGTTCTCCAATGCTCACTGAACTGTAACCTGATGTCTGTCGTGATATTTAATTTGACCAGAACCCTCCAGAGCTACACCGCGGCCACTGTGCCTGATTTAGCCCGCTCAGCCTCTTACCTGTAGGGATTCCCAGCTCCTTGCTCCCCCTTCCAAATCCTCGCACCACCGGTCCTCGGCAGAAATACGGCAGGCCATTCATGTCCACTGTTAGCGCTGCTGCTACACCGACGACCAGCGATGACCCAAAGCGAAAGTAGCCGTAGCTCCCTTACAGCAGCGCAACGCTGAGTAACTCCTGCTGGACACATGGAGAAAATGTCACGCAGGGATCGCGGAGATGACCCTGAAGATCCTTCTAGAACTCGGAGCGCGGTGTGAAGTCAGTAGACGCTACAGGACAAAACACCTGGATGAAATAAACGAACGGACTCTGACTCACCTGTGAAGACTCGAGAGAGGGTCTGTAGGTGGTCTTGAATGGTTTAAAGCAGTGCTGGGTCTGCTGAGTCTCCGGAAACTCGGACAGAAGCGCTCAGACGGAGGCGGCGCGGCGGTTTTAGGGAGGGCGTCCTTCGCCTGCGTCGTTCCTCTTTTGGCACGTTCAAAATAAAAGCCCGACGCAAACTCCCAAACGTGTTGTATAAATTAATTACTTCATAATAAAAGCATAAAAATAAAAGTATTCTCATCGTGCTGAACGAATTAGAAAATAAAAACTACAAGAAAAAAAAGCATATATATATATATATATATATATATATATATATATATATATATATATATATATATATATACGGCACATTCTCCATCAGCCTGAAAAACCCTTTAATGTAAACAACCTATTCATACAAAAGGTTCTTTGAGTGTTCATGGTTCTATATAGAGCCACTTTTTTACTGAAGAACCATTGAAGAACCGTCTTTTTTAGGTGTGTACATAGTGCATACCTATATATATGAGTTATGAGATTTGGACTTCTACACGAAAATAGTGTAGTATTAATCTAGTATATACCTTGTAGGGAGATTGTGCACATGTGGCTGAATTTCAAATGGCTCTTTTTTAGACATATTATGCCCTGTTTGGGTGTCAGAGTCATTATTTTTTAAGTGCACTACATAGGAGTAGGCCTTATATAGCGTCCTTTGCTTTACTGTTCTCTGGCAGTTTTATTAGCACTGTCGCTGCACCAGCAGTTGTATTAGTGACCTGCACTTCACCAGCACTGCACCAGCAGATGTATTAGTGATCATTATTTCACTGGCACTGCCTTGGCAATTTTTATACCGACTGGTACTTCACCGGCACTTAACCAGCAGTTTTATTAGTGACCTGCACTTCACCAGCTCTGCACTCGCAGTTTTGTTAGTGACTGTCACTTCACTGGCACTGCACTGGTAAGTTTATTAGCAACCAGCACTTCACCGTCACTGCCCTGGCAGTTTAATTAGCAAGTATCACTTCACTGGCACTGCAACAGCAGTTTTATTAGTGACCTGCACTTCACCAGCGCTGCACTGGCAGTTTTATTAGGGACCATCACTTCATTGGCACTGCACTGGCAGTTTTATTAGGGACCATCACTTCATTGGCACTGCACTGGCAGTTTTTTAAGCCACCGGCTCTTCACCGTTACAGTCCTGGCTGTTTTGTTAACGTCCGTCACTTCACCGACACTGCACTGGCAGTTTACTTAACAACCGTCACTTCACTGGTACTGCAACGGCAGTTTTATTAGTGACTCCTTTCACCGGCATTTTACTGGCAGTTTAATTAACGACCGTCACTTCATCAGCACTGTACTAGCACTTTCAGTGTAGGGTCTAATGGCTCCAGCGAGCATCCGTATGTGCCACCGCTACCTAAAACGAGCCTCCAGTGCTGAAGGTGAGCTAAATTGACACTTCGCAGCTGCTACTCAGTGTGTCTGGACCTACTCAAACCCTCCACAGCTACTGTTTGTGATGATAGACTTTTGAGATTTTAGGCACCATAGGAGGTAAGAGGTCTCCTCTGTTTCTAAACACGTATAGAGAGTTGTTAAAAGAAAAGGTGTTGCAACACAGTGGTAATCATGCACCTGTCCCAGGTTTTTTTAAAACGTGTTACTGGCATCAAATTCAAAAAAGTTTCAACATTGATAATTTGTCATCTATCTATTTACATATGTGTGTGTTTGTATATATGCCATGTATGCAATGTATGTATATATATATATATATATATATATATATATATATATATATATATATATACAGATGTCTGGTTCCTATCACCACCACTGTGAATAAATTTGACTCAGTGGGGTTTTGCTTTGTCATTAGCATGGCAGCAGTTCAGCCCCAGTTTAACACAGGTTAATCCAGGAACTTTAGAGGTTTAACATGTGGCGGATGGATAGTAAAATTACATAATGATCAGCCCAACTAAAACAAATCACTGCATAATTAGGATATATTTTGCTATATAAAAGCTTTCAATATATATATATATATATATATATATATATATATATATATATATATATATATATATATTTATACACATGCACAATATATTAACCAATTTATTTTGAAAGCTTTTATATAGCAAAATATATCCTAATTATGCAGTGATTTGTTTTAGTTGGGCTGATCATTATGTAATTTTACTATCCATCCGCCACATGTTAAACCTCTAAAGTTCCTGGATTAACCTGTGTTAAACTGGGGCTGAACTGCTGCCATGCTAATGACAAAGCAAAACCCCACTGAGTCAAATTTATTCACAGTGGTGGTGATAGGAACCAGACATCTGAAGAGCTTAATACCTCCAAAAGCTCCCTCACAGAAAGTTGTGTCATGTAATGATTATGAATGTGCTGCCAGATGTCTTATTTTACAATAGCTTTGTGATAAGGTTTTGGCCTAAAACATATTTTAATATATTTATTTTTCATCAGCTCATGGCGGAGGGGTACATGCAGGGTGTTGTGAGGTAAAACAGTCCCCAAAGAAACTTCTTTTTTTAGATTTACCACTATTTTACCATCATCGACATTACATATAAAACTCAGAAGGCACGTGTGAGTTCACTGGTGTTTTTGGATAGTAAATAAAATGGCAATGTTTGTGTTATAGACATGGCGACCCCCGGTTCCTATCACCACCACTGTAAAGAAATCTGAGTCTGTAAGTTTTGCTACAATGAACCATTTCACATCATCCCACTCTGAATCACTGTTCACATATTAAGGACTGAATTGTTCAGAAAATTTGAACAATTGTTGCCGTTCCCCTTTAATGTGAAAGGCTGGTTAAATGACCAGTAGAGGACGCCATTGTACTAATAAAGAAAAGCACTGACATCAGGAACTTCAGCACTTCAGCACACTGTGATAATAGTCAGAGTCTAGAGAGTTTGTCTTCTGCCCTAATTTTACTGGTTTCCACTCCGAAAACTGGAAAGCATGTCTCTTTTTCCTCATCTAGTAATAAATTGATCTTTAGGCCACATGTAAATGTATGACAGTGAAGCATCAACCTGTCATTCTATGCAAAAATCCTAAGCCTCTGGATAAACCTGTTCTGGCAGATACAGGTTGTATAGGGAGTGGCTTTGACAACAGGAATACGTCTGAATACACAACAGCTGTTTTTTTGGCCCAATTTCATTTATTTCCATTTTATGGCTAACTTTAAATACTATTGTTTGGTTCTTCAAGGGCTCTTTAGTAAAGACAATGGTTCTGTATAGAACCCTGAACACGGTTAAAGCATGCTTAAAGGGTTCTTTGCATAGTGAAATGGTTCTTCAGATTGATGGAGAATGTGTTATAAATGGTTCTTTTCAAATCTTTAAAAAAAAGATTCTGCTATTGTTACGATGTCAAGGATGTCACAATAGAAGAACCCTCTCTGGTTTTACTTATTTGGGATTTGTTCATAGGTAAGAACAGAATCCACACACACTCAAGAGCACAAGGGTGCGAACCATTCTGCGGTTTAAGAACACGTCCTGAATCTGACATAGACTTTTTCTTTAGAACAAAACTAAGAAAAAACAGAGGAATATATTTGTGAATGAGGCCCATTGTCTTACCTAAAGAATCCCATAAGAACCATCTTTTTTAAAGTGTAGGAACCAATTAGTCTTTCAAAACTGCTGTAAATAACAAGCGCTGTACTGTTCTTTTGAAGAGGAAGCAAATGAGCTTCCAAGGAGGCAACGGCAATGAAAGTCAAAATTTGCCTTGTGACACAACATAAACAGTGTACCATTCAGCCTGATGTGCTTTGCATAGATGGTGGTTCAGAGTGAGAGCTGAAAGGCTGTAAAAGCTTTGGAAAATGCTGCAAATAATTCATTCTTTTGGGGGTGACATTACCTACATCAGTGGCTTTCGAAGGCTTGGCCCTACCCTCATTCCACAGAGAACCAGGAAGGCTCTGCCCTTCTTGCCTTTCATGAAAAAAAAAAAGCAGAGTGACAGGAGAATTATCGTCAAAAAGAATCCAGTCAACCAAAGGAAGTACACACTCAGGGAAACGATTCACGATTAAAGGAGGAAGCTTTCAACCGTGGTACGTACACTGTTAGAGCTTGGTTGATTTTGTGGTATTTTGCTCTAAATTTCTATTTGACCTAACTTTTAGAGTGAAGCATGATGTGAAGACTAGATCTGCTAGAAGAATATACATTATTTGCTGTACAATGTAACCTGTAGGCTGTCTGAATGTCAGGAATGTAAGGTTTGAAATCAGAACTAGACAAAATATAGCCTAGTAGTCAAAACTGTTTTTCCAATTAGTCTGCCACAGGACCTATCTCACTTATATGGCATGTTTTCATAACCCACCATTCAAACCTTTGGAACAACTTGTTTTATTAATACTTGTTGGTCAATAATAACTCATACAGTACAGATAATAATAATAATAATAATAATAATAATAATAATAATAGACACTAAAACGTAAACCAAAAATGTAAAGTTTTTTGGAAACACAAAAGTTGTGACAAGAAAACATTGTAAACTGTTAAGGAATAAACTCTAATTATCTATTTATATTAAATTCCTCTCACAAAATTACTATGATCAGCCAGCCTTGGCTACCACTGATAAAATACGAGGCATAACTGAACATTAATTATTGCAACACAGTGACCATTCAATGTTATACAGCTTTCTCAGCGCTTATGGACTCATCTACAGCTCTTTTCTTCAAAGAAAACTCCTTAATTTGTATAGCTTTCTACTAAATTGAAACCTAGAGAATATTAGCATCAGATTGGAATTATTTCATACATGTATCCACAGCAAAGGTGCTTTTATATTATTAATAAATGATGAAATGTTGTATCAAAAATGTGTTTTATACTAGATCACAAATATATTGATACCAGACCTAAGCATACAACAAGGAAGGCACCAACTGCTAAGTAGGTGGGTTAACCAATTCATTTACATAAGGAAGTGGTTGGCATGAATGCATGCCTTTTTAAAATGCCACAAACATTATTGAACTATTATTTAAATGAGCTTTCTCACAGTAACAGAATGGATTCTAGAGTTGAGAGAGTAGAGAACTTTCACAGAGGGAGATGCTGATGGGCCAGCTTCGTGTGTGGCTGTTCTGAATCATTGACAACATTTGTTTCAATTTAAAATCTTTACAACGAAAGTATCGCACCATTATTGAACAGTGAACAATAAATGTGGCCTTTAAGCATGAAATAGCTAACAATGATGAACTCATCAAATGAATGTGCCACAGGAGTACATATGCATGCCTTTTACTTTCATGCAGTCTGTGGCTTTTGCACTGATTGCCAACCAAGGATGACTTGTGCAGTGTGAGCAGTCACACTGGTTATGCAGGTTAGGTGATTCCAAACCAGGTAAACGTGTATTATAGTCTCACAGACTTACGTAAGTCCAGGGAGACCATGAGTTGGTTTTTGTCTGGACTGTTTTCTTGACATCATGGGATTTCATGTTAACAAGTTTCATGCCGCTGGCAGCTCAAAGTGCTTTCCAGATAGGTGATAACACTTAATACACTTTGTAATATTTGAGAAAAATATGAGGAATAATTTAAAGCCATATAAGAAAATGACACAGATCAAATGAAAAAGATGAATACCAAGAGATATAGTTTTAATTAATTCCAGAGTAGTTGGATTTTATCTTGTTCCTCTTTTCATGAGGCTGAGGCTCTTATTTGCCAGCTGCTCATTCGCCTTTTCTGTACCACCATTAATGAGGCACCTGTTAACTTAAGCCTTGGACACTTTGGCCCAGTCCCATTTCTTATCTTCACCCCTACCCTTTGTTTTCGAGTTACAAGAAGTAGTGGTTGAAATCTTCCCCTATAAAATAGGGCAAACCTCAAATAAAAAGAACATTACTTCATTTACAGGCTGCTAGCGCTGCTCTGTAGGCAATCATGCCAGTCTGCAGTGATAGCAGAAGAAGGTAAAGTTCAGCAACCTCACTGCTGGGCTTTAGTTACATTTAGGAAGGGTTGCCAACCGTCCTTTAACCCTCTACTGCATGCGTTATGAGAGCCATTAAAAAAAATATTTGATTTACTTTTCTTGCATAAAATGGACCTGATTATTAAATATCAAAACATTTTTTAAAATAACGTGTGCAGGGGTAATTTCTGGGGTTTGTTACCTTGAGGCAACATTGTGCCACAATGAGAAGAAATATTATAGAGCCGTGTTCCCTGAAGTGCCTTATGGCTGATCAAATCCATCCACTGTTGGACAATGTTACTTCTAGGCCACAAACATATTTCTGCAAATTCTCATAACAAAAAAAAATGATACTGAATGTTGAAAATTAGGTTTAAAAGTGCTCACTACGAGATAGTATGACCAAGAACATTCTTTTTATTGACATACTCAAACTGTTCTCTTTATTGTTAACCCTTTTATTGTCTTTAAAAATGGATAATGATATTGTAAAGTGAGGAAAATGAGTTTTTGTGCAATAGAGGGTTAATTGCAAACTAAAAGACGTGTTCCTGAGATGGACGGATATGGGACGCGCTTTGTTCTTTAATTTTGAGAATCAATACAGTGCAAATCTGTGGGAGAGAAATATTACGGGTTAGACTATTAAGACAGGACGGTTTGTATAAAACAGAAGGAAACTCTGCTGTTCTCCCTCAGCCTGTCATGTTATCTTCCCCAAACAGAATGTGACTCATGTCCAGTGCTACGCGCTGACAGTGTTGCTACGATACGCCTGACACCAGCACGAGATTTAAAAAATAGCAACCTCTGGGCGGAACTCAGACCAACTATAAACTATTTAAGGTGGAACGGAAATAGACCACTGTAGTCGTGTCGTCATTGTGTAGTCGGCGCCATGTTCTTATGCCCATATTAGGAACTCCAGGTCCAAGCTCCATTTCTCTAAGGCCAGAATGAATAGGGTTTTTGAAAAATCGCGTCTATCGCCCCCTGTGTTAAGTAAAAATGTTCAGAACCCGATATGTTTTGTCCTGTGAACATTCTTCTCTCGAATTTTACTGGATCCTCCGAATTACGAGGTCAAATATGAATATTGCCACATGTGAGCTAAAGCTACTGCGCACTGAATTCACGTCATTTGACTGGCAGCCTCCTTAAGCAGGCTTTGTCAGTGTACAGTTCCATGTTCAGACTGAGGGCAGATGAAAAGAAGTCAGAACAAAATCAGCTGGTTTCCCTGCAGTTCTCTGTTCTTCATCAGATGCTCACTGAAACACGATAGATCTCTCCTTTTAGCTTGATTTGAAAAGCTCTACAAACGTACCTGCACTCAGGCTAATCCAGTACAGACTCAGTTTAATATTAACTTACTGCTCACCCCTGATCAGCTGATTTCGGCTATCAGAATATCCTAATCATTACTTCACTGCTGATAACATTTGCCCAGCACATTAACTAGGTTTTTGTTCGACCTTTCCTTTTGGTACAGTAGTCATGTTCTGAACTGCTGCGCCATTTAAGGCGGAACGGGAAAAAGAGACTTCACCTTCATGGAGGGTTGAAAGGCCTGATATGAGGAGGTTTCTCTATTTCCACTTAACAGCTGAGTAATGTTAACTTATTTTTGCTGTTTCACAGAACCGACAGGTCAGTATTTTGTCTCGTTTGCTAATGTTTATGATCCATTTAAGGTGGAACGGGAACATTCAAACAATAAGCTGCAAAAAAAGAAGCTTATTTCAGCCTTTAACACGGGTAGTATTTTTTTTAAGGAGTTTTAGCCCATCAACCTATCCTACCTAGGGGTCTTATTTACGGGTATACCTGTAATTATGCACTACAGCACAAGATTTAGATAAGATGGCACAATTCGTCAGAGCACCCGCCTTAGTTTCGTGAAGCTTAGTGACATCAAATTGATGCGCAGTAGTTTTAGCTCACATGTAGCCCTATTAGTGTTAAGGCTCTTTAACAACCTTGTAATTCAGAGGATTCAGTGGTATTCAGGAGAAAAATATACACAGGACAAAACGTATCGGGTTCTGAACGTTTTTATTTAACACAGGGGGCGATAGAGGCGATATTTCGAAAACCCTATTTATTCTGGGCACAGAGAAATGAAGCTTAGACCCGGAGTGCACGACTACAGTGGTCTATTCCAGTAGAAAGCAAACATCAGCCCAGAGAGATTATGGAATAGCGCGCGATGACATGGTGCTGCTAACATAGAAGACAGACAGTGATCTAACTGATTTTAATAACTTAGTTTTCTTCTGTTTTTGTAATATTCATACGTGAATTATGTGAAGATGAACACCACGTTAGCGGTAAGAACCGCTGAGAACCAAGGAATGATAAAGCTAGTTAAGGAGGAGGAGATTTCTGAGCAGGTGGGCGGTGAGAAATGTTGACAGGATGTAAATTTAAGTTACTCAGCTAACGTTAGCATCATTTGTAGCATACTGACTGTCATGGCTGTGTCACATTAAAGACAGAAGTTTTCATTTTATCACTATCCAGCCACCTTGTTTATCTCAGTACAGCATATAAACAGTAAATAAGAGATAAGAATAAGAAAAGGAAAAGTTGAAAATGCACAGATTTTAGAAAAAAAGTGATGTTGCATAAAGGCAATGCCACGGAGCCCCAGGGGGGACGGAGGTAATTAATTCGAGTGAACGTTTTGCAGTTCGTACGCACGTTTTCTTTTTTTCGTGGTCACGATTTCTTAAATCGATCCCTCGTTTTCTTTTAAACGTGCGCACATTTTCTTTACTTCGTGGATACGTTTTTGTTTATCCGTGATCTAATTTGTTCTCTCGTTTTAATTGTTGTCATGTTTCATTTTTAACTTAATGCATGTTGTTTATTTTTTATTTGTGCGCAAAATCAATGTAGTAGATACAGATTATGTTATTTGTCCGGTGCAGAAGTAACTAACAGCTCCCTAAACCGGTCTGACGGGTTTTGATGTGTTAGATTGATGAGATAATGGACAGAGTCTCTAACATCGCAATTTGACGTGGGAGCATAAACACCATGGGCCGTTTGCTGTGAAGAGGAGCTGCAGTTTCCTCATAACCCTCCCAAATCAGAATCAGACCTGATGAGCATCTCTGTTCATCATCTAATCAGTCTAACACATCAAAACCGGTCAGACGGTCTCAGGGAGCTGTTATCAAAACACAAAACAACATGTATTCAGTTAAAAAGAATACATGACCACGGTTAAGAGAAAACGAGAGAAAGAATTAGAAAACCGTGATCACGAATGAAAAAAAAATGTACCCACGAAGTAAAGAAAATGAGGGAACAGTTTAAGAAATCGTGGCCACGAATAAGAGAAAACGTGCATATGAACTGCAAAACGTTCGCTCAAATTAATTATTTAATGTACAATGTACAATACTGTGTGTGTAGCAGGAGAAATACAGTTAAGAGTTTAAGGTGGGCTGGTCTGCTCATATAACTCCCGGTCTGAAAACAAGTCCCACTCCAGCCTGAGGGTGTGTATAATAATCATACAGGTTTTTAAACCCAAATGTGGTTGATAGATACCAGTGTTGGGGAAGCTACAAAGCTACAAAGCTCTGCAAGTTGCCAGTTACTTCACACTGGACAAAGAACTACATCTTCGCTACCGTAGAGAGAAATCTACCATGGTTAACTAAAGCTAAAACTTAAAGTAGCTTTAATAGTACTACTAACTACTTCGTGAAAAAAAAAATCAAATTGACAGCCTAATGTGGTATGAAATTATAACAAAATACATGCCAGCAAAAAATGCCACACAATTGAGTTTATAGCAAAAAGTGCCTACTTGATCACAGGTCATACATAAACCAAAAAAATACCCCACTACTCTTTGGAAAATGCAAGGAAGGTCTACTTTTTATGGCCCAAAACTGTTTGTAGTTTCAGTAGTTAACTACATAAAACATGGAAATAAAAGTAATTTTAGTACTTGATTTACTAAGCAAATAGGAATGTAGTTAAACTACCAGCTACTGCAAAATGTAGTTAAACTTATAGTTTAATTAGATGCAGTTCACTCCTCCCCAACACTGATAGATACACTGTGATTATTTTTACCATACAAGTGAAACTGAATCATATTTATGATTCATATGGGCCTATGACTTTTCTTCTTAAAGTCCTAACAGATTATAAAAAGACCAGGTATCTCACACTGTCTGAGTTATATTTGCAGACTTTTTTGGATGACTGGGGTGTGGTTTGTGTTGGAGGGTTGGTCACCACAGGATGGAAGCCGACAGCTGGTGGTGGACCTACCCCATGAGTTCAGTGCTTTGCATATGCTTTTCTGCCTGAATTATGAATTATTTAATAAAGCAGCACAGAATCATGGCCTCTCCTGTGTCTCACTTTGCACTGTTGCCACAATATAGAACCTTTTTAAAAATGGTTCTATGTAGCTCCACAATGGATTCTTCTGTTACAAGCTTGACATCATAACAATAAAAGAACACTTTTTGGTGCTGTATAGAACCATTTTCAAAAAGGCTCTGTATAGAACCATATACGACACATTCTCCATCAGTCTGAGGAAGCTTTTCATCATGCAAAGAACCGTCCATCCATCCATCCATCATCTAAACCGCTTATCCTTCTGGGTCGCGGTGGGGTGCTGGAGCCTATCCCAGCTGTCATTGGGCGGAAGGCAAGATACACCCTGGACAGGTCGCCAGTCCATCACAGATGCAAAGAACCATTTAAGCATAAAATGGTTCCGTCTAGACATCACAGTTCTAAATAGAACCATTGCCATTACTAAAGAACCCTTAAAAAAACATCTTTTTTTTTAAAATTGTTGCTGAACCAAACTGATCTTGCATGATCACAAACGTTCTTCCATTCCTAGGAGTCGCAGATAAACAAACATGAAGCAGCTGCTGCTGCTGGTTTTTTGCCGTTTGCACTGTTGTCCACACCAGACACAGTGGTGAAGGTGTGAAAGTGCTCTGAGAAACATCTCCATCTCTGCATCGCCAACTGTCTGTATCACAATATGGTGCTATAGAATGTAGCTTTAGCACCATTTAAGGTGGAACTGAAAATTTGAATAAGAATCTGGCGAATAGGGGGCTTCATCCTTTCTTTCCACAACATTCTATGGAAAATACAGTATATTTTTGTCTTTTGTACTGTTTCTAATCATTGTTTATTGCAGTCCTAATCATGAAGCACATGCGAAGCATAAACATGTATCAAAATAATCAAGCTAGTTAGCCAGACAGCTAACGTTAGCTACCATTACTGATGTAAAAAAAAAGGTCAAACAAAACTAAAGCACAATAAACCTGAAGTTAAGAATATTGTCAGAAAACTTGCAGAGAGGAGAATTACCACACTGTAATAAATGCTTAAACATTTTCAATATAAAAGAATACGTTCACTCCCTTAACACTGAATAGCATAAAACATTTTAACACTGCTGTTATATTTTTGAGAGCCAACCAATCAGCACTCAGTAGCAGTAATGTTAGCTTCCTGCTGCCCAAAACCCGTTTGCTGTAGAGAAAAGGAAATATATAGATAAGTTTTCTTTGCTTTTTTAGTGAAAAACATCCTTCTACCTTCTAAAATAAAAGAAAAGTTCTGGGCAGTGGCCCTAGGAAGTGGCCAGGCTCCTCATAAACTGGCACTGATATTGTGACAGAGCTTCATGCTGTTTATCAGAGCGTCGCCAAACAGACACATGTTCAGCTCTGTCTCCTGATAATTCACCAACATCACTGTAATATTTTATCTGACAAGTTTTCTTCAACATTAACACACGAAGGTACTAAGAGGGGACAGTGGAGATCATGTCTGCAGCATCTGGGGTTTTTTTTATAACGCACACAAGCCAAAGCACTGTTTTCAATATAGAAAAATGTAGCATCATTATGCTAGTTATAGTTATAGACTGTGCTGCCTGTCACTGCATAAAACAATAGAAACAGACAGTTGAAACAGAAGTTAAGACACCTCTGGGGTTGTCTTAGAGTTAGGGCAGAATTTAGGAAGATTGTCTAGTTAGGATGTTTCTGTAATACTGTTTTCTTATCTGGAGTTCGGATAAGATAATGAACCTAAGTACTGTTGTTCTGTAATAGCGTCTGTCCTAGTTGTCATGGTAACTAAGCAGAAAAGATTTCAGACTTAAGAAGTTTCTGTAATACAGCCCCAGACAGACTAAGATAAGAAACAGTTTGACTCTGCATTTGTTGAGAATATAACTTTCTAACATTAAATGTATCCATTCCAGGTTTCAGGACCGGCTACACTCTGAAGAGTGAAATTTGAAACACACAGATCTCCTGATGGGCTTCAGAAAGAAAAGATTCCGCAGGTTAATGTTAGCTGGAGTTCTGCTGTGCGTGTTCATACTAATGCTCTCAGTGGTTGTATATCAAGAGAAACAGATAGACTACAGTTGGCTAGAGTTTGGGGATGACGAAACTTCATTAGACAACTGCGACTGCAAGAAAATCATAGAGGGTGACATTGAAGAGATTGAACGTGCCAAGATTCGAGCTATCACAAGGACCTTCAAGAACAAAACAAGGGTTACCGATGAGCAGTACATAGAGCTGACAAAAGACTGCGAGATTTTCCGTACGACCCACAAGTACCTTCCGGTCGTGTTAAATGAAGAGGAAGAGGCCTTCCCACTGGCGTATTCCATTGTTGTCCATCACAAGGTGCAGAATCTCGAGTGGCTCTTGCGCTCCATTTACGCTCCTCAGAACTTTTATTGCATCCATGTGGACAAAAAGAGCCCAGAGTCCACTGTAAAAGCAATTAATGCCATTGCCTCATGCTTTGATAACGTTTTCATAGCCACTCAGCTGGAAGAGGTGGTCTACGCTAGCTGGAGTCGCGTCCAAGCTGACCTCAACTGCATGAAGGACCTTTACCGGATCAGTGATCGTTGGAAGTACTTCATCAACCTGTGCGGACAGGACTTTCCCATCAAAACCAACCTGGAGATGGTGCGTGCCCTTAAAGAACTGGGTGATAGCAACAGCCTGGAGACCGAGTCCATGCCCCCTCATAAGGAGGTCAGGTGGAGGAAGCAACATATTGTGAAAGACGGCACCATCCAGAATACAGACAAAGACAAAGTGCCTCCTCCCCATGGCACAAAAATGTTTTCAGGTGGTGCATACATTGTGGTGAGTCGTGCCTTTGTTCACTATGTCCTTGAAGACCCCAAAGCTCAGGATCTGTTATCGTGGTCCACTGACACCTTCAGCCCCGATGAGTTTATTTGGGCCACGCTGCAGCGCATCCCTGGCGTTCCCGGGTTCATCCGCGCCCACCCTAAATTTGATGTAACGGATATGAACAGCATCTCCCGGCTTATTAAGTGGGCGTACCACGAAGGGTCATATGATGCCGTGTACCCACCCTGTCAGGGCATTCATGTCCGTGCCGTTTGTGTGTACGGGGTCGGGGACCTGCAATGGATGCTAGAACAGAACCATTTATTTGCTAATAAGTTTGATGTAGACTTTGACCCTATCGCCATGCGATGCTTGGGGAAGTATCTCAGGCACAAGGCCCTGCACTTGCAACATTGACAGTACTATCTGCTGCAATGACTGGTTGCTAACTCTTTAATCCATATTAGCTACTATGGAATTTATATGAAGGGCATACAGCGTGGGGCGGCACGGTGGCGCAGTGGGTAGCGCTGTCGCCTCACAGCAAGAATGGCCTGGGTTTGATTCCCGGCCGGGTGACCAGGGTCATTTCTGTGTGGAGTTTGCATGTTCTCCCCGTGTCTGCGTGGGTTTCCTCCGGGTACTCCGGTTTCCTCCCACAGTCCAAAAACATGCAGTCAGGCCAATTGGATGTGCTAAATTGCCCCTAGGTGTGAGTGTGTGTGTGAATGTGTATGTCTGTCTGTCTGCCCTGCGATGGACTGGCGACCCGTCCAGGGTGTATCCTGCCTGGTTTAGATGATGGATGGATGGATGGCATACAGCGTAATAACAGTACTGAAGGTTGCAGCATTGTGCCTTATCACAATCTTATCTCAGGTCAAGTGTATATGTCGTCATGCCACATCTAACACCTAACCCACTTCCTTTATGTGTTCATAAACATTATGGTTCTGTGACAGGACTGGGTAGAAGGTATCGTCATTGTCGGGACAAGACATTGTATCTCCTTTTTTGCCTTTTTTGACATCACTTAAAAATGCATTTTTACACTGTGTTAACAATTCTTTGTGAGTGGGCAAATAGAAGTGGTCCAATATTACAACTAAAATTACCATTTTGGAGATGCAAAGTTTCTTCCAACAACAATGATATATTTTAGATGTGAAACATGCACACAAATGTTGGCATTGCTGACGTTATGGAGAGATTATAGCTAAATACTGCTCTTAAAAATAAAGATGCCAAAAGGGTTCTTTGTGCCATGCCATTGAAGAGTAGATTTTGGTTTCTTAGAGCACATTTCAAAGGATGGTTCATTGAAGAAATGAGAAGCTCCACATAACGCAAAAGCCCTAGAACACAGGTCAGCAACCCAAATGTTAAGAAGAGCCATTTTGTCCTTTTCAACAAAAATCAAACCACCTTGGCAGCCACAACATTTTATGTTAATTTTATTGAAGTATTGTTTTACCATCTGGGTTGTAAATGTGTCTCAGTATGTGTTAATGTCCTGGTGTAGGCTAAAAATATATAATATAACAAAAACGTAGACTTACTTTGCTCTGCTTTAAGCTTTAGCTCAGCTATAGCCACTTTTCTCACATCTCTGGCAGGAAACTTTTCTATATTAAATTTCTTGTAAAATATCTCTTAACATTTGACTTTTTACGAAGCTGAAGTCAGCTTCTTGTTCGAATTTTCCTGTTCCACCTTAAATGATGCCTGAGGTGCCAGAATGTAACTGTTGCACCATTTAAGGTGGAATGGGGAAAATTCGAACGAGAAGCTGGCAAATGACAAGCTTACTTCAGCTTCGAGACTTTTTAGTGTCTGTCAGTTTCTCGTTGCAGATTAAACGTAAAAGGAAACCAGCCAAAGTGTATATAAATACAAACGAGTCTGTCCATTTGTCTCTAAATTATCGATGTTTGTCTTGTAATTATCTTTCTTTTCTTTGCTCTTACGTTAGCTACCGTCTAGGCGAGATTGTTGTCTGCGTTACTATGGTGACCAGCAGTCTGCGTGCCAAACTTCAGGGTTAAAGGTCGGTGAATTAGCAGTTGTACATTAATTGCATTTAAGCAAAGCTTTATTTACTGCAAATGAGGATTAGTTTACTATTGCCTAAAAATCTAATTCTGCTGTGGAGCCGCAACAGGGCAGTAAAAGAGCTGCATGTTGCCATCCCTGCCCTAGAAAAAAACCTTAAACTGATGTAGAACCTTTAGGTCAGAGGTGCTCAATCCTGGTCCTGGAGATCTACCAACATGGAGAGTTCAGATCCAACACACCAATTTCAGATGCCTCTGAAAGCCTACATTACTTGGATCAAGTGTCTTAGATTAGTGTTGCAGCTAAACTCTGCAAGGTGGGAGATCTTTAGGACCAGGATTGGACACACCTGCTTTAGATAATGTGAAGGTTCTTTAAACCGTTAAAGGGTCCAAATCATTCAGAAAACTGAATTATCCATTATCCATGAGTTTGATGTGGTATGTAGTCATTGATCAACTTTCAGAACATGTGTTCACTCCACACAGTTCATATATATAACTGCAAAAATAACCTGCTTTGTGATGATTTACACATATTTACACATATCCCTCTATTCAGCCTATAGCAGTTTAGCTCCGCCCATTCACACTGAAGTTATAAGGAGTGTAAGGCTTTTTGGAAGTGATACAATCAGAACAGAGCTGGTTTACATCCATCCATCTTAAAGGCGCAGCAACAAAAACTAGACTGCTTAGTTACAAGGTGTAAAGAGAAGCTGGAAGATGGTTGCGTAAAAATGCATTGCAATCTTTTGGTAGATAAAACCACAAGAATGTTGGGAAAGAATGATGTGTTTGCACTACAATTGACAGATATTTAAGTTCTCTGTAGAGGATGTTAACTTATTTTCACTTAGTAAATCAACGAAACATGTCATTTAATCAGGGGTGTTGAAACAGTTGCATATGAGTGTTTCATTTAGAAAAAAAAGTGGTTGTACCTTGGCATCACTTAAAGGACCCTTTATAGTACCTTTTTTTTTAAAGAGTGTATTTCACGTTTTTAAAATTTAGGAATTTTTTTCTTGTGATTTTTCCTCATAAGGGCAAGCCAAATATCCTCACATCACAACTTTTTCAAGTTTTTGTATTATCCGGGAAACATTTGATCACTACAAAGAGCTAAACATACACACACATACACACACACACACACGCACACACACACACACACTTACACACACTCAAACACTGTGCAGAGGGGACGTCTCACTGAAACACGGCAGCAATGAAGCAGGAAATGCATGTTTAATGAAGCATAAACATACTTAAGCACTGCCGTGCAGGAGAGGTTAACAGCACATGCATGCGAACTGTCTCTCTATCCACACACACACACACACACACACACACACACACACACACACACACACACACACACACACAGATATATATGTAAATATGTACACATGTATACATATACACACATATATATACATCTGTATTTATATTTATATATAAACACAACACTGCCTCTCTCACACAGACACACCTGTGTATTCACCTTCAGCTGAGAGCTAAACTGTGATGATGGTCTCTTGCCATCTGTCTCGCTCTGTTCCGCTCAAACTCTACAGCAAGTCAAACACAACAGCCCAAACCAACAGAGGCCGTCTGTGCATTATGCAAGCAACAAAAATGATTCAATTTCCATTTTTTCCCTCTCCCCTGTCAGTGCTCTGCAACTTACTTGAAAACATACTGTAATTTCAGCTGCTTTTTCAGCTGAACGCCATATGTTCCTGTTGTTCTTGTTTTCTGAAGTAATATATTTAATAATTATTTCATTATATTTATTTCTTCTTCCAGCTTAGTCCACTTTACCCAGTTCTATTTACATTTTTCTCAGCTCAGCATGGTCAGCATCATAAAATGCAAATTACTGGTCATGTTAAAGTCTGCAGCTTATTATATATTAGCTGTAGTGTGAGACAGAAAAAAAGTTACTCTTAACCTGTAAGAAAAGGATATGAATGGACAAAGTGGGTCATCTTGAGTGAGTTCTCTGAATCAGAATTCAGCTTTTGATCAATGCAGTTGTAGCAAAGGCTCACGCAGCTCTGGTCAAAAGACATGTTTTATTGAAAATAAGTACATGTTCTCTACAAATAACACACTTCTGCGCATTTTAATGCATTGTTACTGTTTATTTGCTGAATTGCACATATTGGGGGGTGGGGGGGGTGAAACATAAAATGTCATCTTTGCAAGTTTTATTTAATATTTTATGTTTAATTTTTTCCAACATATAAACTCAAATGTTCTGTGTAGAGAAATGTGCTAACCTGTTTTCACTTTTAAAAAATCAACAAAGCATGTTCTTGAGTGGGGGGTGTCAAACTTTTTCACTTGGCTGTAACTAGACTATGGGACTTTCTCTTGTGAAACCACAATGTTTTCAGGCAAGCACAACCACTGAGGTCTATTTTTCTGGCACACGACAACCACCATGCTTTCAACAAAAACAGAGAGCGAAAGAGAGAAAGACAGAGAGATTAAAAAGAGAGAAAGGAATGAGAACTCAATGAACTGAATACAGGTGACCGACACAATATGTGACATTTTCAAAGACACGTCATCATAACGTTGTCTTTATTTGACATTTACACTTAACATCCCAGCATTTTGGATAGTAACTTCACTCAGAACCATAACTGTCTTCTAGCCTTTGTCATTTGGATGTACTGTGTTAAAACCTCAAACATCAGCTATTTTGCCTTTTATCAATTCCTTTTAATGTGATTTCTCAACACTGTTGTATTTATTTTGATTTGTAAACAACATGAAGTAACAACAGTTAAAATTGGTTGTTTGTTGTTTTGTTTGTGTCACAAACCTTTTTAAACAAGAGAAGGCATGTATAGGAGTCAGAGGTGAACCATGACTATTAGAGCTAGGCCTTCAGTTTGGGCAGTAATTTTTGCTATGGGATGAAGCTTGTAAAAGATATTCCCTGTTTTATTTTTGAAGCGTGTAAAAGACATATTAGCATAAAGTTTAGCAATTTTACATCGACTCCTTCAGTAAACAGCCCTGACACAGAGCTGCTGCTGCTGCTTTCCATTTCTAACTTCTGAATGGCGACTTCTAGAACAGCTAAAGTGACATTTGTTCTCACGAAACTGGACCCTTTTATTGTAAATTGAAACACGATTGGCTGAAGTCAGTTCCTAATTGTGTCAGTGATTAATTTGACACATTACGCCTTCAGTTCAGCACCTAAAGTCCTAACCAATGGGAGAGCTCGCTTGGCTGTATCTGCCTAGATACCACACAGAAAAAGGTCCTGATTGGACAATTTTCTTTTGGTCTCTTTGAGAATTTAACCCTTTTGTTTCCAAGAAAACTTGAAATGCAATAACAGTATTGCTACAATACTTGCAGAGTTTAAATACAACAAGCATGATGACTGTAAATGGATGAAGAATTACAGACTTTATTATTTCACAGAAATCGCTGGGCCTTCTCTGGAGGCCTAGGAGGCCCTGAGGGTTATATGGGCAATATGGACATTTTATTGTTAATAAACCACATTAATAGTAAGCATTTCCACAGTGGTGTGAATTGCGTTCTTAACTCCTTAAAATGCCAGGTTTGTCATATACTAAGGTTTACTATTCTAGCACGCAAACTGGCTGAGTTGTTCTTAGGTTATAGAAGTGTGTAGTGAAACGTTGGCCGGCCAGTGGGCTCTGGCCATTTGAGTGGTTTATTTGTGCAACCACTCATACCAGTGGGGGTGCGTAGATTTGAAGTTAGTTAAAAGGGACCAATCCAAATTCTCTAAATGTATTACTGAGCATGCGGAAAGTAGCAAAGGTTTAAAGAACAAACTGGCTATGCTGAATTGTGAAGCTCACCAGTGTGCTGCAGTGCGCAGGTGCCCAATATGCTTGTCATTATCTGGGCCTTCAAAAGCCCCACTGTGCTATTGGCCATGTCTGTACCCAATGAGTCAATAAGTGGTATAGCAACTGGGAGAGATCACAAAGGTTTGGCTGGAAGTGGCACACTGTGAGCTCAATGACTAATTCACTGTTTTTATTTTATACACTCTTCGGGGCGGGTTGGTGGAGGGGTTTGCAATGTTGTGGCAGTTTACAGTTTGCCCTTCCAGTTTCTTGTTGCATTGTGGATGTTTCACACTTACTCAGGAGCTATAAACACACTGGTATTCATCCCCTACACTAAAGACCAACATAAACGTTTCAATGACTGAAAGTGTTTAACCCCGTAACCTCTAAGGGTCAGAAGCTGCTAGTGTTCTCAGAACATGCACTGACCGCCCCAGAGACCACCCCTCAATGTATTTGGCGAGAAGCAGAAAGTGCACCCAACTTCTAGGACTGAACTTTGTAGATGTGGAAAAACATCCCAGCAATTTCTTTGAGAAACTGAAAGCGAGTCTCCTGGAAAGAATGGAAGCTCTAATGAAGGCAAAGAGTCAAACTAAATACTGAAAAAGCTGAGACTATTTTTAGTTGTTGAAGCTTCTGGTTAATATTCTGTTATATAAATGTTTTTAATGGCTGTTTTGACTGGAAATGAAGTGCCTGAATGGTGACCTCTGACTTTTGCACAGTACTGTAACTGCATAACACTTTTAGTTTCATAGTAGAAACTTAAAAATTCTCAGTCTTGAATTTGTAAAATGTAACTCATAACATGTTTTTCTTCCAAACTGTGACATTATTTGTAAATGAGGCACAGTATTAGGGAGGGTCTGAGCGTTTTGTCTTGATGATAGGTGGGTGTGGGGGGAGGTCAGAGGTGATTTTATCGGTTAATGTTATTTTTCCCCGCCCTCTGGTGCACAGTGATGTACTCAAAAATCAAAAGACGGACATTATATATATATATATATGGAAGATTATTGGAATTTGTCTATTAAGTTATATGATGTGATGAATGGTAAATATAACCCAGCACATGAACTAATAGAGTAAAAACAAAAGGATTCAATTTGATTGAAGTTTTTTTTTTTCAGTTTAACCCCTTAAAATCCCAGGATTATTACATACTAAGACATATTATTCAGTAACTACAGGGACTTCAATGCAAACTGGCTGGGCTATTCTTAGCTTATAGAAGTGTGCAATAAAACTCTGGGCAGTAGGTCCTGGCCATTTAAGGGGTTAAAGGGTTAAAGTAGGCAAACATCATTGGTTTTGAACATGCATGTGCATGGCTGATATTGGTACCTGAAAACCTGACCAGATCATTTCCGAATCAATAAAGCAGTCATCGATAACCCTTTGTGAGTTCCTCTGTGAAATTTCAAACGCGGGTGGAGTTGTCCTTTAAAGTGAACCCCGGCACTGAAGGGGGTGCAAAAGTTGCCCTCGCTCTGTGTAAAGAGCGCAGGCAGATGAAGAAGTGCAAGTGTCAGAGCGCAGAGAGGGGTAGAGCGAGCCCCACTTTTTGATTAATGCTCCCTAAATTAACTGTTTACTCTACAGACTCCCAACATTCTCAGATTATGATAATTTCGTGACAGGCGGAGAGATTGATGCCTGAGAGCTCGTCTTAATTAATGGTTTTGTTTGTCTCCGGAGAATAGTTTTTTCTTCTCTCTCCCCCTCCGCCGCTGTTTTTTTTTAACACTTTCTCTCTTGAAGATTGACTGCTATGTAATGGGACCCCCGTGTGTGTTTAGAAAAGTAGAGAAAAAGTATCTACAGCCATTAATTCGTGTTTGAAGGAGAACAGTACATGCAGCAGTGTTTGCGTTTGAAGTTTTTATGCAAGGATGAAGATGAGTTTGAGTTTCAGATGAGCTTTTTTTGTGCCGAAAAAAAAAAAAATCAATGGCAGTTTAATTGCTAATTTTTGTTTGCGTGCACAGTTAAGATTTCTTATTTATGTGTGTTTGGAGTTCTCTTAAGTAACCCTGTGTTAAATATGTTGAAGGCAATTTGACTGCAAATGTTGCTTACGTTGATACGACGAGGCTGAAAACATTCTACTTTGTGCTGAAGCTGTGAAAACGTGAGAAAGTATGTGCACCTACATGAGTCTGACATTAAGCAAATGGCAGAGTTTATGCAAGAATGTGTTTTTGGTGCTAATTCACAGTTATAATAAAAATGTATTGCTTCCTAATTTTTTATTCATTTATTTGTTTTGCTCTCTCTTAGTTTTCAGATGTTTCATTCTAGTACACTTGAAATTACACATATATTGATAACACAATGCAGCTGTATTATTATTATTGTATTATTATTGTATTATTACAAAACTACAAAACTTTTATTCTATAAATGCTTTGTTGTTATCATTTGTGTTCTTAATTTTTTGTTTTCAATACAACAACAAAAGGGCAATGCATAGCTTCACTGGAGTCAGTGTTCACACTGTTATGGTTCAGATATAGTTGTGTGCAAAAGTTTGTGCACCCCTGGGCAAATTGCATTAAGTGAAAATAAGGTGATTATTTGCTGAGTTTAAAATATTGGTAAAAAATGAAACATTGAACAAAAAATAAGCCATAACGTTTGTACAGGCCACATTTTGTTTATTTTGTCCAATATGTTGAGCAAATAAACAGTAATAATGCATTAATATGTACAGAATGTGTTCTCCGTAGAGGATGTGTTCACTTACTTTTACTAAAATATCAATAATGTATGCAATTTGACATGGGCTGCACAAATATTTATATGCAATTGTAACTTTGTAAAACAGGAACTTCTCAAACTTCTGCGTTTGAGGTTTTTTATGCAAGGATGAAGATGAGTTTGCGTTTCAGATGAGCGTTTGCATGCAACTGTAACTTTGTAAAATGGGAACTTCTCAACGTTCTGCGTTTGAGGTTTCTTATGCAAGGATGAAGATGAGTTTCAGATAAGCATTTTTTTGGGCCGAAAAAAAAATCAATGGCAGTTTAATTGCTAATTTTTGTTTGCGTGCACAGTTAAGATTTCTTATTTATGTGTGTTTGGAGTTCTCTTAAGTAACCCTGTGTTAAATATGTTGAAGGCAATTTGACTGCAAATGTTGCTTACGTTGATACGACGAGGCTGAAAACATTCTACTTTGTGCTGAAGCTGTGAAAACGTGAGAAAGTATGTGCACCTACATGAGTCTGACGTTAAGCAAATGGCACAGTTTATGCAAGAATGTGTTTTTGGTGCTAATTTACAGTTATAATAAAAATGTATTGCTTCCTAATTTTTTATTCATTTATTTATTTTGCTCTCAGTTTTCAGATGTTTCATTCTAGTACACTTGAAATTACTCATATATTAATAAGACCGTGAAGCTGTATTCCATCAAATATTACAAAACTACAAAACTTTTATTCTATAAATGCTTTGTTGTTATCATTTGTGTTATTCTTAATTTTTTGTTTTCAATACAACAACAAAAGGGCAATGCATAGCTTCACTCGAGTCAGTGTTCACACTGTTATGGTTCAGATATAGTTGTGTGCCAACGTTTGTGCACCCCTGGGCAAATTGCATTAAGTGAAAATAAGGTGATTATTTGAGTTTAAAATATTGGTAAAAAATGAAGCATTAATTAAAAATAGGCCATAACTTTTGCACAGGCCATATTTTGTTTATTTTGTCCAATATGTTGAGCAAATAAACAGTAACAATGCATTAAAATGTGCAAAAGTGTTCTCCGTAGAGGATGTGTTCACTTACTTTTACTAAAATATCAATAATGTATGCAATTTGACATGGGCTGCACAAACATTTGCATACAATGGTAACTTTGAAAAACAGGAACTTCGCTGCCACCTACTGGCTGTTGCATTACATTTTGTTCAGAGGTAGATTCAGGCAGGCCTAAAGGTTTGATGGATTTGTACTTTTAAATGACGAGACTTTTATTTTGTGAGAAAAGTAAACTACTTTTTACTGTTGCATTTTATAAATGTCTAAAAAAAAGTTACTAGTCACTTTTTTGTGCTTAATTTTCATTTGTTTTATCAATGACAGATCTGTGATTGGTCACACTGCTCAAGTTAGAGCCAAACAAATGTTAGTTTCTAGGCTAATAGATGCTGAACGAAATATAAAGCTCCAGTACGGTTCTGTAAGTTACACAGTAAGTAAAGGGGACTTGTATCATTTTTAATTTCGCATAATTCAATGGTTGAGACGTAAACAAAGTCGCTTAAAGTAGTTTGGCATGAAATAGTTAATAGTTTAAGGCATTTTATTTACTATCCAAAATGACCTGTGAACCAACACGTGCCTTTTGACATATGCCCCTCCCTGAAAAAAATGTGCTTGTTTTTATACACCTGTTAGCAATGGGTGTGGCTGAAACACCTGAACTGAGTAGGAGGGGTGTTTTAAGCCTGAGACGTTGTTGTGTGTATACATATATACACATTACAATGTCTCAGGCTTAAAGCAGGATATTCATTTCATATAACAACTTTCTAAAAGGGGGCTGCTAGAAGCACTAAACTCTTCAGACCTGTGGTACCTCTCACTAACACTGTGAACAATTCTTGATAAGACTTGATAAGTTTCTCTAGAATGGAACATTTCAAACCAAGCCGCTCTGAATGACCTTACATTTGCATCTGTTTACATCTTCATAATTGAATTATGCTGAAAGTTTTTTTTGGAACTGTACTTACATACTTGAGTACGGGTTCACCCACCTCTGACTGAATTTTTCAGGGTCTATTCTGTGCTTGTAGAAAGTGAGACAGTGAGCGATACTGTGAACGTGAATCATTCTGTGTTGTTAGTATAATTCAACAACATTCATTATTTATCCAGAGGTATGTGAACACCCCTCCTAAGTATGGAATTCAGGTGTTTCAGCCAAAGCCGTTGCTAACAGGTGAGAGCGTAGAGAAACTTACAGACTCACACTTCTTTACAGTGGTGGTGATGGGAACCCATCGGTCACAATGTCTACAACACAAATACAGCCATTTTATTTACTATTTAAAGCCACCAGTGAGTTTTTCTCATGTAATCTTTGTAATTTTGTAATGTTTTGTAATGTTGTTGATGGTACAATACAGTAAATCTGAAAAAAAAAATGTTTTCTTTGGGTACCATTTTGGCTAAAACACCCTACACATACCACTCTGCCATGAACAGATTAAAAAAAGTGTCAAAAGGCCAAAATCTTCAATCTTCTAACCTCTAAGCTATTGTAAAAAAAACCCTTTTAGGCATCATAAAAAGTAACTGTAACCATTTCATGTAATAACTTTCTGTGACAGAGCTTTTAGAGGCATTAAACTCTTTAGACGTCTGGTTCCTATCACCACCACTGTGAACAATTCTGACTTGATAAGTTTCTGTAAAATGGAACATTTCACACCAAACCACTTTGAATGACTCAGTTTACATCTTGACAGTTAAAATAAGCTGATTTTTTTAAAAAAGCAATGGATTTCTCCTTTAAATGTGCCTGATGCGCTCAGAACAGCCGAGTGAAGCTGAAAAGTACAATTATAAGCATAATCCTCTCAGGAAAGTCCAAACTGACCACTGGGGCTTCATAATCACTGTTTAAAAAAGCCCACTTGTTATTGTTGAATCCCTTCGGCACTGCTGTGTCATGCTGTTGCTCTACCGGTTTATGTCTGGAACTGACAGTGTTCCCAAAATTAAAATGTTTAAATGCAATAACTTTATTAGTGTGAGTAACAGGTGTAGGGTACGAATAGGGTCCTCTGGCTAAAGTGTCTCTCTCACACAGTTTAAGGGGGGGTCTTTCACAAAGAAGGATTTCTCAGTTAGCCTGATTAAAAAACCAAGTCTGTCTAGTAGGAGAGGAGCAGATAGGACAGCTCCCAGTGTTCAGCTTAAGTTGTCCAGCTAACTCAGAAATCCTGATTTGTGAACACCCCACCCCCCACCCCCCTTTTTTCCAGGTTAACATCAACACACAAGCATTCAATCATCCCAACAATAAAGATTATTATTATTTTTTTTTTTTTTATTTCCACATTTCTATTATGTTAGGACGTCCTTATCGTTTAATGTGTTTTGCTGGATGTTCTGTCCATCAGTCACTCAAAGCATCAGGGTGGATAGTAAATGAAGTTACGATGTGTTTTTTTTTGGTGCATTTGGGCCTAAAATACAATCAGAAACATCAAAAGTAAGAGGTGTGACTGATTACAAAGAAGTCCAGATGCTGAAGAGTTGGTGAAGTAGAAGTGAAAGTATTATAATAATTATAACAAGCTATTTTTGAAGCCAGCGTTGGCTCTAACCTCTAGGAGGCCTTAGCCCTTATGCCTCTTACATTATGCAAAATGGACACATCTACGCTTAACAGCTACACTATTTGTCCAAAAATATGTGGACACCACTCCTAATTATAGAATTCAGGTGTTTTAGGCACACCCATTAATAAAGGTGTATAAAATCAAGCTCATAGTTGTGTAATCACCGTACGTAAACACTGGCATTAAAATGGGCCATACTGAAGAGCTCAGTGACCTTAAATGTGGCACTGTCATAGGTTGGCACAGATCAGTCAATTTCTGCCCTGGTCAACTGTAAGTGCAATTATTGTGAAATAGATGCATCTAGGAGCAACAACAGCTCAGATATGGAACAGCAGACCACGCAAACTCACAGATCTGAGTGCTGAAGTGCCTAAGATTCGCTTATCATCCTTCACTACTAGAGTTCCAAACTGCCACTGGAAGCAATATCAGCAGTCAGGAGCTCCAGGAAATGGGTTTCCATGGCCAAGCAGCAGCACACAAGCTTAAGACCATATTGCTCAGTGCAAAGTGTTAGCTGGCATGGCCAATGGACTTTGGAGCAGTGGAAAGGTTCTCCGGAGTGATTAATCAAGGCTTATCGCCTGGCAGTCTTTGCTTGCATGTGGTTATTTTATTGTTTTGCAGCTCCTCATAAATGTTCCCGCTTTATCATAACATTAGGAGCCGGAATGTTTGCGTTCTGTCTGTAGAGGAGAAGATGGAACAGGAGCCTATCAGATTGTTTTATGTATTCAGAGGGTGGAGACCTTAAATCAGTGCCACTGATTGATCCAATAGAAACATGAACACTTGTCAAGGCAGAGCAAAGATATGGAGGCCCCACCAATGCAGAGGTCCTGAGAGGTTGCTAATGCTGTGTTCATGACCAAGTAGGAACTGGGAAGCTTCTGACCTCTAAGTGGGAAAAATTCATTTGAATATCCCTCAAACTCATAATAACCGCTCAAAATGTCAGAATTGTTAATACATGACATCAGTTCAACATGGCCCATAAAACAAGAGGTAACAGTGTATTTTATACATTTAAACAGACTTTTGAGTTTTTTTGTGTATCCTATGCTATTTGTGTGTGATATCTCTACAGAGGGACTTGGATAAATGTTAGATTAAGCCATGCTGTGCAAGATTTTTGATCCAACTGCTCGCTTTTTTGTCATTTTTTGGCACTATATTAATGGTGAGCTGCCGTCGCCTACAGCCACTTTTAAAATAAATGAAGCACTAACCAAACAGCTCTTTAATTCAAATGTAAATGCTTTTTAAGAGCTTTTTATACGCACACAGCAGTCAGACAAGCACTTGCTTACTGTGAACATCCATTTTTCCCCCAACCTTAAACAGCTGAAGTTGCATGAACGCTTAGATGAGAAGTAGGAGACTCTGAGTTGTACCAGTTGTCATGAAGGGAGCCTTATTCTGCCTATAGCTGCCACCAGCCCTTATTGAAGCCCTGAAAGGGGAATTTCACTTAAAGGGAAATTTCTGCATAAGTCCATTGTTCAGATGAGCGTTTTAATGTGAAATAAATCAATGTAGACAAATTTCGCTACAGTGGTGTGGATAGGAGCCATAGCCTTACGATGCCCTGCATGAACCTCTCCGCCATGAATGGATTAAAAAAAAAGTTTTAGGCCGAACATGTATCTCAAAACTATATTGAAAACTATTATTCCAGAGACAGGTGAAGACAGCTAAAAAAATTTAACCTACTGCACAGCCTGATCTAATTCTACACAGCGAGTCCATCCTCACACCATCCATAACCCTCTGGTTTGGTTCTTCCACCTCGCATGAACAAGCCAAACTCCAGTGCATAATCAGGATAGCGGAGAGTATTGTTGGACTTGGTCTGCCAACGCTTCAGGACATCTACAACAACTGGGTGATGAAATGTGCTGGCAAAGTTACAGCTGACCCCTCTCATCCTGGACATCACTTCTTCCAGCCACATGAGTGTTAAAGGGGTGGCCGGGGTTGCCGGGTTGGCCAGGGCCCTCCCCAAAATCTGACGTCAGATGCCACGCCAACATTTCTGCCACGTCATTGGCTTGCACCTCCTGTCTGTTCTGTACTGCTTTGCCTTGAGGGGAGAGTGAACTAGTGATTGGCAAACCTACTGTTCACAGTCTTTCTACCCCACCTTAAACAACAACCCTACCCCTCCTTTCACAAACTTTCAATCAGTAATAGATAGAACAACTTTTTAAACATGACACCCCCCTGTGCACTTTTGAACTATTTTGTACACCATGCCGGAATTCCATGCCACTCCTTTGCCATCCATGGTAACATTTTCTAGAACCACCGTTGTTTCCAACCACTGCACTCTGGTAGGTAATCCAGGGTCATCAAAACCATTTTATTTATTTATTTTAGAGATTCCTAGCTTCCTACATATAATTAAAATCCTGTTAGCTGCACAGGTCTAGCATATTAGAATCATTTTATACATTCATTAATGTAAACTAAACATTGTAGCAGTAGTGAATGTTTCATTAAATGTGTACTGAAGTTAATATTCTGCCTTTTGAAAACTCTCAAAAGTACAAATCAAAGCCTGTGCTGGACGGGTAAGGTAACTAAGAGCACTCAGAGTTTTCCTCCCCATTGTGAAGATCTGTGTGTGGGATGGTCACAGAAACTGAGAGAAGACTGAATGAGAAAGTGAAGAATAAGGTGAGTGGAAAAAGGGTGTAACACAACATACTGCACCATTGTGTGTTGTTTAGTCTGACAACAGACCTTTAAGCAATCTTTTAGGTGAAGGGTTTGTCAGCCTGAACTGCCTGACAAAAACAGAAATTATATCAGGAACCAGTTTTCAGTCAGTCTTCTCAAAGGACTGCCAGAACTATTTGGATGCTTTAACCACACATCTGGAAGGGATTTAAAATAGATGTTGGAACACTGCTATGAGGATTTGATTGCATATGTTTATAAGAGCATTAGTTAGGTCATGTACAGATTTTAGACACTCCAACACATCCCAAACGTATTGGATGGAGCTACATCACTGCATAGAACACAGCTCCAATTCTCCACAGCCCAAAGCTTTATGGGGGGCTTTATACCCCTCTAGCTGATGCTTGGCAGTGGGCATGGTGACCAAAGGCTCACGTGTGGCTGCTTTAGAGCATCCCATTCTATTAGCAATGCTTTTCTATAGACGTTATATAAGCCGAGTGTGTTTTGTTGAACACATCACTCTGGGTTTATTTGAGTTTTCCAGTGGGCCTTTATGCTGTCCAGTAAAAAAAAAGTTGGGTCTTGAAGTGGAAAAGGCTGAGAGCCCCTGTTTTAGACTGTAAAAAAGCATTACTAACAGTGCTAAACTCCAATACATCCAAAGCTATATGGCAAGAACTGTCAGTCTCTCCACCTAGGTTACAGTACTTCATATTTTAAATTAAATTAAAAAAATTCAATTTGTTTTTTGATGCGGTGACTAATGGGTGATAGTGGTCCTCACATAAAGACAAATTAGCATAGCATTAGCATCACTGTCATGCAAAAAGCTGGCGTCTCCATTTTTGTAATTGTTTTATCCCTTTTTCATCATTTGAAACGTCCACTTACTTTTGGCATTGTGTTAAAATTTCATGATGAACGGACCAACAGAATGTTCCAAAAAATCTTGTTGAATTATCTTCCATTATGAATTGAAAATGTTTTTCAATCTCCTGTTACCATTTTGGAGACACACGGTTTTGTTTTGACAGTGACGATATTTTAAGAAAAAACAAAAAATTCTAATGCACAGAAGTTTAACTGATCAGTGAGAGTAAAAGAGAAAAATCTCCTAGCCTATGAGATTTGTAATGTAACGAAACCAAACCATTTAGACGCTCACGGTAAAAATGAAAAATGAGGCTTTATTGTTAAGGGCTTTGGCAAAACTTCAAGTCGATAAACAGGCGATGGTCAAATCCAGAGAAGTCAAAATACAAAGAAGGACAAACACGAGAAAAACAGGCAAACAGACCCGAAAGGGCAAAGACAAAAAGGCAAAGTCAAAGAATCCAAGGCAGGTCAAAAAATACATAAAGGGCAATCAGAAAAAAATCCTGAACAGTTCCCACAAAAAGAAGCAACACCTCACAAAGAAACTAATATAAAAGCTGGGGCTTTATATTAACTCTAACTAATCACATGACCAGAAGAACAGGTGAACCAGATTAGTATTCAGGTGAGTGTGAACAATGATTGGAGCGCTAGTGGAGGGCAATATTATCTGACAGCATTGTGACAACGTAGTGGCAACGTCGGAGAACTTGTAGAGAGGAGAATTACCACTCCGTAATGTTTTCCGGGTTTCTAGAGGGCGCTCCCAAGCGAGTCCAAAATGAATGGGTTAAGGTGGAGCATTTGAGCAAAATCATAGTTTATAAATGTTTAAACATTTTTAATGTAAAAGAATACAATTATTTCATAAAAACAAAACAGCATAAAACATTAAACACCACTGTGATATTTTTAAGAGCTTTGAAACTTGAGTTGAGTCATGTACATCAATCCGTACTCAGTAGCAGTAATGCCAGAGTCCTGCTGCCCAAAACCTGTTTGCTGAAGAAAATGGAAACATAAGGGTAAGTTTTTCGTTGCTTTTTTTTTAGTGAAAAACATCCTTCTATACTTTCCAAAATTAAAGGAAAGCTCTGGGTGAGTGATTAGAAACTACTTTAACTTTTCGTTTTTAGCCCTTGAGCTCCATTTACTCCCATCCATTAAGGACTCACTTGCGAGGGCCCTCTGCTGTCTAGCAGTCCTGTTTTTGATATAACGGGGGAAATAGGAAGTGGCCAGGCTCCTCCTAAACCGGCTCTGGCAAGGTTGTCAGTACCTTGTCACTCAGCAGCTCCGTTATGTTGAGAAAGGAACTCAGTGGAGTTTTGCCAACAGATATGGCAACGTTACTGAATAAACAGGTATATTGACAACCTTGTTCAGACACCGTCAACAGCACCATCTTTTGACGACACTGTAGCAACGTTGTAAGAAAGTAGACAACGTTGTGAAAACGTTGTGTGTTTGCTGGGTTGGTACATAATACATTAAGAGGATCTCAGGGGGAAAGATAAAATGCAGGATATGGGATGGAGCCTTCACTGCTTTTACCTCTCTCTCTCTCTCTCTCTCTCTCTCTCTCTCTCTCCACAGGTAACGGCTGCTAAACAGCGATTCTCGGCTCCTTCGACCTGACATCATTATATTACATTATGTCGAATCGCCTTAGGTCCAAACTCGCGCGCGATAACTCACGTCCCGCGCAAATTCCCAGGCAAACACAGTCAATGCAAAAACACATTTCCTGCTGTCAACAGCATCGCTGGTGAGAATCAATCAACCGTTCATGCATTTACACTCTTTGCATACCCTTATGTCAAAGGGAAAAAAAGAACAAGAAAAAAACGCTCCGAGACTCCTTCAGCTCTTCTGAGGCGATTGTTCCGTCGTTCTGAAGAATCCATCAAGCCGAGTTTGATTGATAAGTCTGTCTGCGCTCACAGCAGTGAGGCTACAGCAAATGGGGTGGCAAAGCGCGAGCTGACATAATGCAAGTCTGCGCAAGTTTTGGAGACAGACTGGGAGCGACCATGGGGGGTAAAAGTTTGATGCGACATGCTAGAAAATACACACAGGCACTCGACGCCACGCAAGCTGGCCCCCGTGTGCATTCTGCAACAAAGAAAGCAGACCTGTGGTAAAGTGGCCTCGCGCTTGACATTCATTTACATAGATTTGTTTTTATTCCGGGCCTCACATTAATCCCACTTTTCTTTGTTTTGCATTGCGCCTGCCTATTTGTCAGAATGCGAAAGCTTTGCCTGAGAGAAGACCGTGTAGCCTAGCTTACAAGGATACCGCTAGAATTGCTAAGTCATTCACAAGAACACAAAGTGGCCTAGCATTAGCTCTGCTTTAAAACCTACTGCTTGGTCCTGGGCTGCTTACTGTAGGACAGTAGTTCACTGGAAATTCAACATAGTTTTCCCCCTAACTCCAAAAGTTATTCATAGTTATGAATGTGTTGTTAACAGGGGCTCGAGTACTCAGTTAACTGTTGGAGGTGGTAGTGTTTGAATACTGTACATTTATTGGGGTGTTTATGTTTCATTGCAGGAAGATGGAGAAAATATAAAGGCCGATAATTCAGTAAAATGCAACGTTTTCGCTCATATTTGCGAAAAAGTCTGTTTTATCATACTTTGCTACTCAGAAACATGAGCATCTAAATGCTAGCGCTTTGCGTAGGACGTGGCTAACTAGGCTAACTACTCTAGCCGATGTTAGCTAAAAGTGAAAATACAGGGTGATTCAAAAAGATTCATCTGATTTTAAAAGGATTTATTTCACTTGTAAATCATTACAGAACAATTCAGTAAGTTGTAAATGGTTTAATGGAGGATAAAGTTCACTATGTAATTTTACAAGAGCTCAATATGAACCTCCTCCAGCTGTACAGACAACATCAACGCCATAATCAAATTCATCCCATACTCAGTTGAGCATGTTGGGTGTTGCTGTACTCACGGCTCTTTCAGTGCGATTTCGGAGATCATCCAGTGTTGTGGAACCAACGACGAATGCTCTGAGCTGTTGGAGGTTCACTGCTGACAAAAATTACGCCTCACAGTTATGACGGATTCACTTTTTTTTAAGTGGAGAATGCAAAACGCTTTCTGCTCAGGGGTCGCCATCTCCTCGCAGACTGAAGGGAGCCATCTTCTGGTGACAGTTTCAAACTCTATGACCCCTCTTTCAATTGGTATGTGTGATTGGTTCCTAGGCGCCTCACGGTTGGAAAAATATGGCACTTTGAAATCGGACGAATCTTCTTGAATCACCCTGTATATTTCTTTGACAAATAACAAATTGGCACATCGCCCACAGAGAGAAAATACCTTGTGTCTTTGTTAGCATCCAATGTGACACTTGTTAGCTCTGTTAGCTCATTAGCTCCTATGAAGAGGCAGCATTTTTTAAAATACTAAAACATATTTTACTGTAATTCTCTGTCGGATGCTATATTTTTGAGCAACGCCAGTTTTGTTGGCTAAAAATGTAAGCCTACAGCCCTATAATAATTTTGGCCACAGTTGCTTCCTCATGGTTAACCGTTGCGGATACTCGAATATCAAAATTAGTCAGAATGTACATCCCTGTCAATAAGCTAAGACATGTTTACTGTCTGAAATTTGCTTCTTTAATTTGTACAGGAGCTACAAAGCTCATGTTGCTAACAAGTGATGAAAGCCTGTAATCTAAGATCTGTTTCCATTACATTAGCCTTGTAGCAAAAGTAAAGAAGCAAACTTCATATACCAAACATGCCTTGGCTCACTGTGGGGTGAACAGAAAACTGTGTACATTTAATTTTACAATGAATCGTTCCTTTAATATGTTGGATACTGGAAATTAGATTATAGGCCGCTCTTTGACCCACCAGGCGTCCGCCATTATTGCCAAAAACTTGGCCAAAAATGAAGCAAGGCCCTTAGAGGCATTTAGCCAGAGTTTGAAAATAAAACAAAAAGAAAATTGTCAGCAAGACATGTCTTAACGACCAAATTCTCCAAAAGCGAGGCCATTTTTAGGGCAGTGTAATGGATCTCACATTAGGGGCCAGCTGCACACAGAGTAATGCAGCCCCCCCATCCAAAACCCGTGTGGAGACTGCACCCCCCCTGCGTAAAACACATTATTCTTTGGGGGGTATTCTTTGGGGGCACAAACACCCACCCACACAAGCCGTTCGCCTGTGGGACGTGAAGGGGGGAAAGCGAAAGAAGGATGAGGGCCCCCCTCTTCAATCTGAGTCCCTAGGAGGGCTGCCCAGCACCTGCTAACTCAGGGCAGTGCTCATCAGAAAAGCATTTAGCGCGCTCGCTAACTCCAGGCCATAATTAGGGTGGGTAATTATTTACAGGCAGCGCTGGGCAGAAACTGGCCTAGCATAAACAAACAGGCGGCTCGGAGTCACACGACAAACATCGTTAGCTCTCCGCCCGTTCTCGCCCAAACGGCAAAAAAACACTAGCAGCATGTAGCTCTCGCTCCCGGAGAAAAAACTTCTGGTCTGGAAATGCCGTCGTTTTCCCAAATAGCGAGCGCATTTTAGAACTATTGTAACATCTGCAGTCACACACACACACTCACGCACTCACACTCATGAATATGATAACGTGTGAAATGACAGATTTATTTGTGTGTGGCTCCAGGCTTTTATCTCCGGCACAGTTCATCAACTCCTCAGCACGAAGACTTTGCTAACCAACGTTAGCGTCTGCACATGCTAACGCTAATTGCTGGACCATGGTTAGCTACAAAACCTCTCAGAGCTCCTCCGAATTCTCATATACGTCTTTTCCTTTAGTTTCATTACGTGTGCCTGTGATGTTATCTGCAGGAATATACCTGCAAATTTGTACTAACTCTAGGCTGCTGGGCCCATGCCCTGTGTTTTTCTTGTACTGAGGTCCACCCATGACATTAGTGAGGTCTTATGTACAATATACAGGCTGTTTTTAGTTACTGTGCCTTTGAGAATGGTATATGTAAATGAGCTCTGTTCTGGTTGGTTGCCCTGTACTGTGCATCAAACTCTTTAATTGCATAAAAGCAATACTAAGTATAAGTATTAGTAAGTATACTAATAGGGCTGCAACTAGTAATCATTTCTATGGTAGACTAATCTATTGATGTTTATTCAATTAATCAATTAATGAAACCATTACGCATTGTCATTTCCTCTTGCTCTGCCCCGTTACAGTGATGCAAAGTTTAGTCAAGCAGATTTTGTGTTATTGTGACAACAGAAAACAGTAGAAGCCATACTGACCCTGACACTTCCTGTAGTGTGTTGCAGTATATCAGAATGACAGTACAGGTCTACTTGCAGTTCTTCTTGCTGCAGTCCACCACACTGGATCCCTCTGCTCGCCACTGGTGGGCGGTTATTTATTTATTTTAAAATTTAAATCAAACTCTCTTTATCGGTATATAGTATGGTATAGTATATGTATATAGATAACTTTACAGGAGAAGGAAAAAACCTACTTTACTGTTAATGTCAATGGAACCAGACTTTTTTCCAAGTCATTTTGGGTCAGTTCTTATATATATATATATATATATGTCTCCTGTTGACATTTCTGTTGACATAACTGTTCATACCTTTTCTGTCCTGAATGGGGCTTAAACCCTGCTCACTCATGTGGGGGGGGGGCAACAGTCTTAACCGCTACACTGTCCACTGATAACGAAAATGAAGTAGTAATGAAGTAGTTATTTGAAGTAGTTGTATTGTTTATCAAAACACACTATTTAACCTACAACTATTACTACTAATAATAACAACAATAATACATATATTGCACATATATATTTCACATATTAAGTAATATATGTACATATATTTATATATGGAACTTTGGGGCTAAGATATCACTTCGATTGACATCTATTGCACATATTGGATGTGAAGAAATATATCTATGTATATTTTTGTTTCGCGGGGGTTGTCAATGAATAGTTTCAAATTAAATGCTGGGTGATGTATTTAATGTGTTTAAGCTTCCAATGTTTACCATTGTCTCAGAAAATATTAAATCTTTACACTTCCATGTGTAAAAATGAAGTTGAAGTATATGCACCTGTAGGCATGTAGGAAAGAAGTTTTATCCTAAACTGTGTTTTGCAGAAAGAACCTTTTCTGTCCCCCTGACAAAAAATATTGCTGTGTACAGTGTGAATACAAACAGTTTGTTATTCAAACCATTATCCACAGAGGCCTCGTGATAGCTAGCAGTGAGTTTAGCTTCCATCAGTTTACAGTGACGGCGCTCGTCTTCAGACAACCATTAATTTGCATGGCTCCTCTCCGTGGATGTGTGAATGAGCTGTTGTTGGAGAGTCGGAGGCTAATTTAAACAGAAAGGGTAACGCTGTTTAGCCTACTAAACAGTGTCTCTTGTGCGTATTTAATCGTGCAAGCAGCGAGAAAAATGGAAAGAGTGAGGGGAGTGGAGAGAATGGGAGAGCTCCAGATGGCTCCGAGGCTCCGCAGAGAACTTCCTTGATTATTTTTTTCTCTTTTCCCCAAGTTTTAATTAGCTATAAGAACAGTTAAGTGGAAAATCTTCTTAAACTTACAACTGTTAACTGTTCTGTTAAGGACGAGTGACTGTTATTTACATCTTGATGGGGGTACCTGCTTCAGCAGAGTGTCTGAAAGGCCTACTTGAAACACCTTTAACAGTGGGAGATCAGTTATAACCTTTAAAAGTTGTGTTTATTGCAGGTGATAACAAAAGAATGCTGTAACGTCTGCATTTAAGGGCCATATCCAACATTTACAATGTTTGTGTGGGTTTATTAGGTACAAAAGTCAGTCGTAATTCATTTTCACATGACTATTTTCTAACCTCTGTTTAGCCCTTAGGATTAATCATGTTTTCTGGGCCTCTAAGACTGAAATATGTAAATAATCTGTGTTACAACACAAAAACAAATTCAGAATAGGCTGTTTTTGCAGATTCATTTGCTTATACAAACTATATGGACAGTACCTTGAAAGTTTTGAAACAGCACTTTCAGTAATTAAAGGGCCCATATCATGGAAAACTGATATGGGCCCTTTAATTTCAAAACTTTCAATTGACATTACATTGCATTTGTAAGTAGAAGAGGAGGTATTTTATCATGGTCTGAATTTGATGAAATATTGTTGTGCACACAGTCTTGATTTCTCAGAAAGATAAAACAGCCTTTACATTTTTGCCACATGTGAATGTTATTTATTGCATAACTCAGTTTAGAACTAAAAGATGCAGTTATGTAATTCTTTGGATAGTACAGCAAAAATAAAAATAATAATTGTTGACCTCTAAAGGTTACAGGTGCAAGTTTTGTATTAAAAGGCCTTATCCAATAAGAGTCGCCAGATTTATCATCATAGCTCTTTTTGTTGTTTCATGACTCATCTCTCTTGACTAGTCTTGGCTAAAAGTTGTTAGAAATGCTCAGAAAATGGAACGAGCCAAGAGCCAGATTGTGATGTGACTTGGAGAGCTTTCCTAACCTCTACATACTCAGTAACCATACAATTAAGAGCGTATGACTGAGGCCTACACGCCATCCACCATCACTGTAAGCCCTTAGGCATGACTAGCCTCCGTCTTCTAACATCATCTCTGTGAGAGCGGTTAAAGTGATACTCTGCCATATTATAAACCTCAGCACTTTTCAGAAACTTTATTGTTTGTCTTTAAGAGTGGAGCCAACAGGAACAATGTGTAATGCAGAGAGAAACTTCACATGTTTTGACACAGATCATTTATTTTCTCTCTGTTTCTTTTGGCAAAAGAAACTTTAATTGCAGGGTTGACACTTACGCACTAATATTCAATGAGATGCTTATCAGTGCTAAAACTCAACAACTTGCTGTCTGATTTAGTATGAGGGTTGGGATGTAACGGAATTTAAATATTGAGAATATGTATTCAGTATCTGTGTTCAGTCTATGTTACATTTTGAAAAGGCAGTATTTACAATACAGTTCCTTTTTAAAATCTTAGAAGCATGCTTAAGCAGAATAATTAGAATACTTACCTTCCACCCAATGACAGCTGGGATAGGCTCCAGCACCCCCCACCCCCACCTTCCAAATAAAAAAATACATAAACTATGCAGTATTAAAAAGAAATACCACAATTCCTTGTTTATTAACTATTAGCCAGACTGTAAGGCCAGGCTTTAAAGAGGAACTCAACGAACAGCTTCTCTGCTAAAACCTGAGTAGACTGCATTTCTCAGAGGCTACGTCGTCGCAAAGTGAAGGACCCTTCATATACAGCCTAGAAATGCAGCCCACATTCAGAGTGATTTCAAGGACGCAACTGATGTATCCTTCCAGGCCTTTGGTTACCCACAGTTCTCAGAAAAAAAAAAACAGCATCATGAAAATGGTGGAAAATAAAGCCGTTGGGGCAGAGCTTGTTTTAAAATGCAAGTTGTTCACCTCCTTGAATTCGTCTTCATTACCTTATAAAGTGTAAATTGATTGATTATTTAAAGCATTCGCCCATATATTGTATATTAATCAGAAATATTTATATATATGTAGTTTATCATACTACACAAGCTTGTTGGAGTATTAGCTACCATAGCAACAATGCAATGCTCCATTTTCTCTCACCAGTTCCCTCACAAGTTTCATGCCGCAGTTTTAAGAGGCGGGACCTTTCTGGTGATGTCACCACGCAGCCTGGTTAGGTCTGCTCCATTTGTGTGATCAGTAGGTTACTAAGGTGGAGTCTTCATAGGACAGTCCTACCCAAAGACTATCAGCTGCAGCCTAGGCTTTGGAATGCAGCTGTCATTTGACCAGGGGCACCAAAACCTTTGCATACAACTCTCTATAGAAAAGCCTTGCTTGAGAAATTGTGGGAGCAGCAGTGCACCCTGAAGCAGGCAGGCAGAGCAAACAAATAAACAAGAACAAACAAATAAATACAGAACATCAGTTTAAACTATAAGTGAATGTTCTCTAAATTTCCCATTACTCATTAATGTAACACATTAAAATTACAGCAGGGAAACAGTGTGAACTGAGTAAGAAATACAACAGTAGAACTTTTCCCTTGTGCATTATTAAGATTTATTGCAACAATGTATTCTGAATGATTTACTTTTTTTTTATTCATTTGGATTTTTGACCAATTTTCTTCCCAATTTTAGTCAATATGCTAAGTTCCACCATAAAGTCCACATGCTAGATCTTGTTACTGTACAAATTCCATTACAGTTAAGGATTTTCTTCTGTAAACTTTTCTGGAGATTCCATGTTTTATTTGAACAGTGACAGTATGCCTCCTTATTCTGTTTGGTTAGATGTTGATGGTTACATTATGTGTTTTTCCAAATTCCAGCTGCTGGGTAGGTCTCCCTGTCTGAACCAATCCAAGTCACTCAGTGCTACCAAGCCAGGAGGGTGAAGGCTGTGTAAGCTCCATGTCACATGAAGCACCAAAGCATCTTTTCAAACTGCTGCTAATGCAACACCAGCTCAGTATGCTTGAAGGAGAACATTACTTCACCTAACACTTAGCTAGTATCACACTCAACCCAGAGAGATAGACTCCCTCTTGGACATCTGGCCATGTATGACTGAGGCATCACCAGGATCGAACTCACAATCTCCTGCTGAAGGGACACTCGGGCAGTCGGTCACTTGGGATCCCGAGTACTTTACTATTTAGAACAGTGCGTTTAGTATTCAGCCATCACTACTTTTTGAAAGTATTTTGTTTACTGTGCATGTTCAGAAAAAATAGCATACAATTTGCCATGTTATTCACGTTTGAATGCCTTTAAAGGTGTTGTACCCCAACGCAAAAGGCCATTAAACCTTTGCACTTGGGTTTTGTTCGTAGATATCATAAGAAAATCATTTCTACTCATTTGTGTACACGCACTCTCACACACACATACGCATGCAAGCCATCACGCACTAATTGAAACAAGTTTATTTAGTCCTTTACAAATCGTTTAAGGCCCTCATCCTAAATGCTGCGCTCGTGGCTTTGTTCTCTTCTCAAACACAATTAGAAGATAATATATAAATATATACATACTGCAAATGACATGCATATAACGGCTTCATTTGAAGCCGGCGCAGGTCATTAGTAACCCAACAGGGCGCTGCAGAGCCGCCGGTCCTTCTCTGCCTGGCGACCAGTGGAGATTTATTTGATATTAACTCCCTAATGGCTTAGCTCCTTTTCGGGTAAAAATATGCGCCGAAAGTCCGTCCCTAACGTCGCCATTCAGTTGAATGCTTATTTATTCACTAAACGAGGATCTAATGTTCAATGTTCCTTGGGACGCCAAGGTAGTTCCGGGGGAGGCCGGCTTCCCCCTACAGCTATATACATCATTTATTTTACACATAGCCCGGTATCGCACACTGGGCAGCGAGGGGAAGAGAAACGACTTTTATGAAAATCCGAGCAGTGAGACGGCGAGCGCCGCACGGGGACATTAAGAGTTGCGGAGGGAGAGCTGTGAGCCGGAGCCATCCGAGAGGCTATTGAGGAGAATGTCTCGGTGGCTCCGGAGAGAGAGAGAGAGAGATAGAGAGAGAGAACGAAAGCAGTAGAAAGCCACCCACAAGCGCAGCGGGCAGCGCTTGACGCCTCATAGCCAGGGTTTTGTAGCGCAGGGGGTTTGAATCTTTTGAACTCAGAGGCCTCTTAGCCTAAGCACTTATTTTTTTCTCTTGTTTTTTACCAGCATGTGCTCGACATTCTTGAGGGAAGTTACTTGGCAAACATTGGCAAGCATTAAAGCAATAATACCACATTAATCACACATTCTAACCCTTCGTTTGTTGTTTGGTGGAGCTCAGGGAGTAAGTGAAGTGTGCTTAAGCTTTGCTGGTAAATATACCTGTCATCATCTTCAGAAATGGGTAAGCTTTGAATTAGGCAGAAGGGAAATAGCGCTCTGCCTTGAGGCTACTTCTACTCTACAACATTGCTTGACGCCCCACTCAAGACTTGGGCATCCCAAAAGAGCTGTGGCACATACCACCTAAAGGCATCAAGGACGCTAGCAGATTTACCACAGGTGTTTCTTTGTAATCCGAAGTGGCACCGACTTCAGGTAAATACCAGTGTTTTTTGCGAGAGCTAGGATTTGAATCAGCTGCCATAGAGGAGTGAACAGTCGTGTTTCTTTGAATCCTAAAGGCATACTCATTGATTTTGCCATTAGCTAGCTGTTTTGCTAGTAGTTTTGAAACACAACAGCCAAATACAGCCCCTTCAGTTTTCCCTCCAAAGCCTCTCTGCCTAGCCAAAACCACCTGAATGCTAATGCTAATACAGATGCAAATAAATGTCACAAATAAATTGCCAACACAAACCAACATTGACACCAGTTAATTAATTAGCTGTTGGCTAACACAGAGGATGACTAGCTAATGCTACCCTTTTTGAGTCCCTATTTGGAGCACAGCCTAAGTCAGCTTCACGTAGTTTAGCAGCACATGTCTAGCAGAACCGCGACCCTATCTGGACTAAGCGGTTAACGATGATGATGATGATGATGATGTCTAGCAGATATACAGCAAGGTCAGCATGAGTCTTCCTGCTTCCTCTAGTGGAGAAAGCCACACTAGTGTGCACTCGTGGGTCTAGATCAGCCATATTCTTTTCTATTTGTATTTTTCCATCTTAATTTCTTTAATACTGTCTTAGGTAGTGAAGAAATTGGCAATTTGGTGTTGTTTTCTCTTCCGTTATTTCTTCGAGAGCTAACCAGCTGTCACAGTTGATCTTTCACAGATCAAGTTTGTAACTAATCAGTTATATAAAGCTAAGGCTAAGCTAAGGCTAAGGTATGTGCAACATGATTGACAGGCAAGTGGATGTGCCTCCTTGTTGTGATTAGTTAGATATTAGTGGTCCACATTATTTGTTTATTTCCTTCCATTTACAGAGACCAGCGCTGCATTCAAAACCACATACTACACTAATGAAAGGGCTTCTATTGGTATTGTACTATTTTTTGACAGACTATTTAGTATGTGTGGTTTTTGTTTTTTGTAAACATATACTGCAGTATGTAAAAGTTTGGCCACCCCTAGTCAAATTACATGTTTTGTGGATTTCCTAAGTGAGAATAAGTTATTGGCATATGTTGGGGGGGGAAGCGTGTGGGAATGTTATGTCACAATTTATGTTTTATTTTATTGTTTTCTAGTATGTTAAACACAGCAAAGAAATATATTGTGCTCTTTTTTGTGAAACTTGAAGAAAAGTGCCATGTTTTCTTCCCTGTATATTTGGTTATCATCCCTTAATTTGATTATCTTCTGTTACAACCCCATGTTTTGTCTAGGGCACTGTGGGATCAGTAGCATGTGGCATTAAAAGTCCAAACTGGTGAAGATGGCCTAAAAACAGGAGGAACAGGCTTATAGAGCTTCTGAAGCCATTTTATTAAAACCAACCACAATAAAAAGGTGTGCTATGATATCTAGAACCACACTGGAAGAATCAAACTGTAGACTGCACCAAAGAAAGAGAAAAAACCTACATACACTTGGCTACTCAAGCAAAAAGTACTCAGCTAACCTAAAAAGAGGAAACAAAAGCTAAATACTCTACACTTCTCTGGGCAGTAATCAAAAGCACATGCGGCAGTGCCCGCCCCCTGACCTAGGAAACTAGACAAAGTAGACTTCTATGTGGTGCAAATGTATAGGCCCGCCCCTTTTACCTGTCTGAAACCCCAGGTGATACAAATAAACAATCTCTTGTAAAACTAAAGTGTGCAGGTAAAATACTAAAACTAAAGCACTTCCCCAACACAAGAGTCAAAGTCTTGTAAACTAAGTTAATAGAAGCACCACTAATATATCTAAAACTAAAGCACACTCTCATCACAAGAGACTTAAAACACAGCACACATATGATCAGTACTCTCTCTTTGGCCAGCTTGAAGTCCTCTTTTAAGGCTTAGGCTCCTCCCCAACTACACCAGTCAGGCCTCTGATTGGTTAGAGGTCCTTCTCATATGATTGCAGAGCAGGTACACCTGTGAAGGGAGAGTCACAAACAAACAAAACATGTTCTTATACATAACATCTTGAATTTGCATCTTTTTAAAATATATTTTTTTATTCAGAATATAATTATTATACTTTGGAATATATTTATTTGGCTTTTATGTCTCTGTGAGGCTTGTAGAATGCTTGTGTGGTGTTTTCATGGTGCTTGGAGAGTGACTGTTCCTTGAGAAAGTTATTGCAGCACAAGATAAGGACTCCCATCACCAATCTGTCCTACCAGACGTGGCAGTTGCCTATGGTACAGGAGCTGGAACCAGGTATTTCCATGATAGTAGAACTGGGTGAAAGGTTACTACTTGGGGACCTTCAAGGCCTATGGCCTGACTGAGAGCCACTCTCGCTGATGTGGATAAGATGCCCATAAGGTCACACTAACTTTGTCGACTGAACCTCCCCAATGACTCTGTGTTCAGTTAGCTGTCTGAACCAATCCAAGTCTCTATTATAATAATTTTCATTTCTAATGATAAAGTCTGTTTAGTCCTAGTTTTAGTGTTGATGTGGTTTTTCTTCCTAACAACTGTATTTTGTTGACGGTGAGGTGAAGTCCGCCAACCATTACAAAAAATGATTCTGGTTTATGGGTGATTATTCTCCATTAGGAGTGAGAAACCATGTCACAAAGGTTGCAGGGCTTAAAAAGATGCTTAAAATATTAGGCACAGCTCCAGAAGTCAGTATATTTACACAGTTGACCTAAGATGAAATACTTTTCCCTCATAATTTCTCTGATTTTTCTTTTTTTATCCCTGTTTCATAGTTGCTCTGCATATTTAAAACAGCTCATCATAAAACCAATTTTCAACATTTGAGAAACCATTTTTAATATAAAACAATATTTTTAAGAGGTTTAACTTTATGGAATTTGAATAAAACAGATTCATGTTTACTTTTTCTATCATTAACGTTATGCTACATTTTAAAAATATGTATTTTATTTAAAAAATGTCATTTTGTCACAGAGATTTTGCTCTCTAGTGCTATCGGGACTCATATTACATTTTAACACAGGATTATCATTTCTATTAAACTGCTTCTTTGGGTCAAAGCTCATCAGAGAGGAAGCATCTCAAGGCATGAGAAGGCCAAACTCGCTCACCATATTTCATCAATTTATTAAAAATGTTGTTTATCAGGCAGCACATAACTTGGTGATTAAAATTTTGTAAAAATAATACTGTGTATCATTTTTATTACTGATATTAAATGGTTGCAGAAGGTCAGAAGGCCTGACCACCAGTGAGTTGGCCAATTTACAAAATCCTCAGTTTTAACCAGAATGTCACTGGTGTCACTGTCACTGGTGTTACACCATATTCATATAACACCAGTGACTGTAGAATATGTTTGGAATTAAGATCTCCTTTTCATATATATGATAGTAAGGAATGTTAATGGACATAGTAAGATTATTTAGTTTTTGGATGAAAGAAATTGATGTTTTAAAACTGTATCCACCTGAATTCCCACTCCAAACGGAGATAAGTCATTTGAATAATGGACTCTCATATATTTCATCTGTTCTACAAATTCATGCTCATATGTGTCAGTTTCTTAATGAAGTACATGAAGTTGATGGGCGAGGCATCTTTTAGGTGCCTCTCCTAAGTTTTGAATGTTGAATCTCAGTGAAAGTAAATAGATTGTGGTTAAAATATACAGCTGCTAAGTGCTCATACTGCAGTCGCTTGACTGCTGGGGTGGCTGGAAGAACGGTAGGGGCTTTGGTAATATAACGATGATAGGTATGGGGTGACTGAAGGGAAAGGGTTCTTGTACATAAAATGTAACTGGAGAGAATGGGTTGTAGTAGATAAGGGCTACTGGTGCCCCTTAGGGGCGAATGGGGGGGGGTGGGTGATAATGGGGAGAGACAGACTGGAACTCAGCCAACTGCACGATTCACTAAGCTCCCACCAGGGGAGAGAAAAAAGACTGTGTGTGTGTGTGACTGAGGGATGAGGGTAAAGGAGAGAGAATGAGCCTGAGTGGGCGATCGAAATATCCGAGTGGATGTAAGTATGTAAAAAAGTCTCCAGAAAATGCATAAATTACGTTTCTGAAATAAATGTTTGTGTGGCTTGGTGTGTATTTGTGTCTGTCTGTGATTTTATTTTGGCTCTCACTTTCTATATGTGTGTCTGCTCGTGTTGCGTTTGGTTCGTCTGTATGACTGACTCAGTGGTGACAGGTACGGAGATGAATGAGTTTGTCTGGTTTAAACACATAGACCAGGGGGCATCGCTGGAATGGACTCCACTGAGGACATAAAAGCACAAGCTGAAGCTGCCCACCACATATTCAATGGCTTCATGTTCACTGCTGTAAATTTGTCATTAGATGACAGTGAAATGAGAATTTTTATAGCCACTTATGTACTTGCAACCTATTCTCTAAATACAGCTCGGGGTTAATTCTGTAAATATTACTATTGCTGTTGTTATTCTCCTTCAAACTCACTAAGCACTAATAAGCATATGCCCCAAAAATGTTCCCTCAAAAGAGATAAAGGACTCATAAACGGTTAGCATGGAGTGCCACTGATGTCTTTCAACTGAAGCATTGAATGAATCATTAAATGTATCACTTTTGCGCTCTTATAGTTCATCATTATTACCAATGTTTTATTACTCAGTAAATCTTTGAAGGTAGGAAGCACTGAAGGCCTTGTGCTGTTTTTTCCAGCTACATTTCAATAAGTCTCGCCTCCTGGGCTGAGATTGGTGGGTAATGCCCTTTCTGTGCTGGGATTGGCTGGAAGTGTCTATAATGTGCTGTAATTGGCTAGAAGTGTTTCTTCTGCACTAGCATTGGCTAATAGTGTCTATCCTGCACTGGGACTAGCTGGTACAATGCCTTCTCTCTGGAATTGGCAGCTTATACACATCCTGTGCTGTGATTGGCTAGAAGTTGTCTTTCCTGCTTTAAGATTGGCTAGTAGTGGCTCTCCTGTGCTGTGTTTGGCTAGCAGCGTCTTTCCACCATTCAGACTGGCTTGTAGTTTTTTCTCCTGCATTGGCTGGTAGAGCCCAACTTGTGCTGTGATTGGCTGGTAGTTTCATTCTTGCATTGTAGTTGGCTAATGTCCTTTCTGCACTGGCAATGGCTAGTAGCACCCATCCAGTGCTTTGATTGGCTAGTTGTATACTTCCTGCATTGAGATTGGCTAGTAGTGGCTATCCTGAGCAGTGATGGGCTAGTGTGTCTTTCCTTCATTGGGACTGACTTGTAGCTTATTTCTTGCTTTGGGTTTGCCTCGTAGAGCCCAACATGTGCTGTGACTGGATGGTAGTTTTATTCCTGCATTGTAGTTGGGTAATGTCCTTTCTGCATTGGCAATGGCTAGTAGCACCCATCACGTGCAGCAATTGGCTAGTTGTATTTTTCCTGCATTGAGATTGACTGGCACTGTTCTTCCTGCACCATTGGCTAGCACTGCATTAGGATTGACTTATAATGTCCTTCTTATGCTGTGCTTGGTTCTAGAGCCCAACCTGGCTAGTACTGTTCCTCCTGCACTACTGGATAGTTTTGTCTTTCCTGTGCTGGATTTGGCTAGTAGTGTCTTCCCTACTGTTCCTCCTGCACTATTGCATAGGACTGTTTCTCCTGTTCTGGGATTGGTTAGTACTGCCTTACTATTGGCTAATGCAGTCCAGCCACCTGTGCCAGGATTGGCTAGGACTGACCTTCTTGCGCTAGAATTGGGTTCCAATGACCTTGTTGTTCTGCGATTGGTCAGCAGTTCATACTCACAAGTTGTCCACCAAACTACTAGGCAGTAACCGCGCAGGGGGCGGGGCTTGTCGAATATTGGGGGGTTAAAAAAACATGCAGCGCCAAACTCCCATTTGGTTTCCCACCAGGGGCTCTTTAATTGATTTAAACGCCGCGTCCTTGAGGCGCCGCTGCTCTGCTCGCGCACTCAGGGCTCTCTGACATTACTCTCCGGCATTAGCGCTGCTTCTGTGACTGCGGGTTTCCTTCACGTCCTCTTCCACAATGAGAGTTACAGTCTTTAGCCCAGAGCTGTAAAAATAATTATTAGCATCTTGGAACAAACAGACAACACCCCCCACCAAACACACACACACACACACACACGCTTCGCCTCGCGGCCCCAGAACAGCCGCCCCCCACCCTCCCCATCTCCCAGTCTTCCTTTTTGTTTTGCCATGTTCCGCCTTTAATTTATGCAAAATTAATTGATATATCTTTTATAATTGATGTGCTGTAAAATTAACGAGTAATTTATGTAATTAGTCAATTAAGGATAATTCCAGCATATGCTCCATATGCCCGGAAGGTGCACTTTACAACTAGTTATTGGTGCAGGAGTTGAACGCTGGCGAAAAGCCGCCTAATGAATCAGTGCTGCGCGTCAGCGTGCTGTCTGTTTAAGCTCGCGCTCTGGGTTTTTAGTGGGAGCAGGTTTAATATTGATCTAAAGGGTGTGCGTGCCTTCGCGCCTCCCTGGGCCTCGCGCGCTACCAACGTGGAGCGTGAACCTGTGAGTGATTTGTTACTGTGCGGTCAGGCCTGCGAGCCCCGCACAGCACAGGCAAGAAAAGCCCGTATCTCAGAGAGCTTTTCATTAAAGACGTAGAGAAGAGTTTAGTGTGTTAAAACTCACTGAAGCGTTTATTCAGTTGGAAGAGCACCAGGTTTGACTCCGCTGTGTGGATTTGGTCAGTTCCATCAGCAGCACACCTGCTTTAACTTACCGAAGGACTGATCACGTAAACTGGGGATTGATTGATTAGATGAATTAAATATTGATTTATTAGATAAACTAGGTATTGATTAGATAAGGTAGGTATTGGTTGATTAGATAAATTAAATATTGATTTATTAGATAAGCTATGTATTGATTGATTAGATCAATTAAACATTGATTAGATAAGCTATGTATTGACTGATTAGATGAATTAAATATTGATTTATTAGAGAGACTAGGCATTGATTGATTAGAAAGTTATTGATTTATTAAATAAACTGGAAATTGACGCATGCACAAACTAAGTTTGTACTTATTAGATAAATGAAATATTAATTTGTTAGAAAAACTAGATATTGATTGATTGGATAAATGTAGATATATAGATTTATTAGATAAACTAGGTATTGATTGATTGGATATATGTAGATATATAGATTTATTAGATAAACTAGGTATTTGGATGTTAACCGTTTAACGGTTTATTTGTATTTACTGTATTGAGTGTTTTGTGGAGTTATTGAACACTTCCTGAACAGGGAAGGATTCCCAAAAGCATCTTAGTACGATGATAATCCTTAAATGGTGGAGCAAGCATCACAGTAAACTAACTCTCTCTCTCTTCCAGGTAAGATGATCTTAACACACACACACACACACACACACACACACACACACACACAAATGTCAAATGACATGTTTTGTAGGTTTTCTAAGTGAAATAAGAAATATAGTAAACGTCCTCTACAGATACTCACTTCTGCACATTGTAAAGCACAATCACAGTTTATTTTTTATTGAATTCAACCCATTAGGAAAAAAAAAGTTGCATTTATTGTTTTAACTTAAAGAAATAGGTATCTGGGCTGCCTTATAATTTTGGGTTAGTTGTTAACTGAACTCCGCATACAAATAAACAAGTCAGTAAGCAAGTAATAAATAAGCAAATAAATAAATGAACACACTGCAGCTCGACCCACAGGACCTAGAGTGGCTCAGAGGCCGAGACAGCGAGAGAGAGAGAGAGAGAGAGAGAGAGAGGTCTGACACACATTTTAGTTTTACTTTATTTTATTTTTTCCTGTAATATTGTCTCTGAAATTTCGAGAGAAATAAACTCAGAGTGAATCACTATTTTCTCTACAGAGACTCTATATGGAACTACAGAAGTGTGTCTCTAACTATAGATGATCTATGTAAGTGAATGAAATGCATTTTTACGCACAAATGACCTTCATTCCACTTTATTTCTTCATTAAAGTTTGTTGGAAACGCTCTGTTTAATTCACTGAACTGATTTCAGTAATTGTTCTGAAACACGATGCTTCTAAAGTGTCATGAAAATGTGTGAATTACACGTAATTCCTTTGTTTTTTGCTGATTCCGATTATTTTCCTATCATTTTCAGAGGAGTTTTCAAGAGATAATCACGAGATGGAATGACCTTATTCGTAAAAGCAGCCTACATATCAAAGAAACATTAATTTTCATATTGAAATAAGAGGGAAGTACTTGTTGAGTTGTGACAGTTCAGTCTGGATTATTGGCTTCTAGATGTAACGAATACGTGGATCTTTATTATTTAAACTCTATTTATCAGCATCATCTTCATATGATTATTATTCACAGCGCGCAAAATCGTGATCGCTCTCATTGGTACGGATGAAGCTCGGAGCACGTGAACCCCCCCCATTCCCATTATCACCCTCCTCCCCCCGCTATCACCCCTCTCCTCCTCTTCTGTCTCGCACCGTCTCCATAAAGCGGCTCCTTTTTACGCGCGCAGCTCCGTGATGCTGGTGCGCTCCGGCGGGACGCAGGCAAGGGCGCGCGCATGGCAAGCACGCACGCTAACTTTTTTTTCTTTAAACAAAACAAAGTCTCTTAGTTGTGCGTGTCCGCTTCAAACACGACGGAAGAGATTGACACTCGATTAGTTTTGCCGGTTAGTACTGAGTTTCCGAGACTCAGAAGCAAAAAGAGCGGGTAGGCCAGACTTGTCTGCTGTGGATCTGCAAAGTGATGGATGGATTTGTCTCCAGCTGGAAGATTCCCTTCAAGAGACCAGCGCTGACTGACTGACACTGCCCGACTCCTCTCCTGAGAAGCAGCAAGAACGGGATCTCTCGGTGCCATGCCTCGGCCGGGTAAGAACTCGTACAGTGACCAGAAGCCACCCTACTCCTACATCTCCCTGACAGCCATGGCCATCCAGAACTCCTCGGAGAAGATGCTGCCTCTGAGCGACATCTACAAGTTCATCATGGAGCGCTTCCCGTACTACCGTGAGAACACACAGCGCTGGCAGAACTCCCTCCGCCACAACTTGTCCTTCAACGACTGCTTCATCAAGATACCTCGGCGACCCGACCAGCCCGGTAAGGGCAGCTTCTGGGCGCTGCACCCGGACTGTGGCGACATGTTCGAAAACGGAAGCTTTCTGCGGCGCCGAAAGCGCTTCAAGGTTCTGCGGCCCGAGCACAAGCCCGCCCTGCACCCGTATCACCCGCATCACCATGCCCAGCAGCACCCCCCGCATCACCACCACTCACATCACCCCAGCAAGCTGGCCGCAGGTCATCCGGATTACTTAGGAGCCATGGGACGGCTCTCCTCGCACTTCCAAAGCTACGCCCAGGCTGGGGGCTTCAAGCACCCCTTCGCCATCGAGAGCTTGATTGGCCGAGACTACAAGGGTGTGATGCCCATCGCCTCCGTCATGCACCATTTGGGCTACCCGGTACCTGCCCCTACGCTGGGGGGTGTGGTCAACCCCGTGTGGCCCCACGTAGGAGTTCTGGCTGAGCCGCCGCCCGTCCCGCCCGAGTACCCTTCCTTCGGGGTGGCCGTCAAGGGGCTCTACCACCATCCTGGTGGCCCCAACATGCCCGCTGTGCCTGTGCCCATCAAACCCACCCCAACACTGGCCTCTATGCCCGCTCTGACTGGTCTGTCCCGGATGGACAGGGAAGCGACGGATCTGACGGAAGACAAGAGTGGAGCTCTGCATGCTGCTCTGCTGTAGATTTGAAGTGGCATAGATGTGCGGAGGTACTAGGGGTGTTAAAATGCATCGCAGTGGTTTGATTTGAAGGTGATGATTTAACTGTGTCAGTTTTGGAATCTTTGGGCAAAATAAAAGTCTCTGGCTATTTTTCAATGTAAATATCCAAGATAAAAAGCTTAGTGATTTTTTTATCATGTAAAATAGTTCCTACAGTCATTCGCGTGTTTGGTGTATTTTCAAAAATGAAGCAAACCGAAAGAATTCAGTCAAACTGTGGTGATTGGAGATTTACGCCCCTAGTACACACTGCTTCGGACAGCGACTGCCGCTTCAGAGCTCTGATAAAGATCCTGCAGAGTCTAATATTTACTCTCTTGGCAGTGTGAGTGGACACTTGGACACCTCTTAAGGTACTGCAAAACTGTGTTGTATTTATTTCTTATTGGGTTTCCCATACAGGGATTAATCCTAGGTACCACTTATTGTACTGTATATATCTCTTATAGTGTATGGATCTACCGTCACTTGAGAACTCTGTAAAGTATCCTGGAGGGTGTAACATTTATTCGGGTCAGTAAAGAATGACAACGTGAACACCTCTTACAGGGCTTTTATGTTTCTGCATATTAAAATCATTCAGATATGTAAAAAAAAAGTCATTCAGAATGGTTTGATGTGATGCGCTCCATTCTAGAGAAACCTACAGAGTCAGAATCGTTTACAGCGGTGGTGATAGGAACCAGACGTCCGAAGCATTTATCACCTCCAAAGAAAGCTATTACATAAAATGGATACAAATATTCTGCCTTAAGTCCAAGATGTTTTATTTTATAATATTTCTGAGATGAGATTTTGGCCTAAAACATATTATTAGGACATTGTAAGGCAAAATATTCTCTAAAGTTTATTTTTTCAGATTTACATTTATTTTACCATCATCAACATTACATACAAAAACTCACGTGTAGGTTCACTGGCGGTTTTGGACAGTAAATAAAATGGCTTTAGCTGTGTTTCAGGCATCGTGACCCCTGGTCCCTATCAGCATCACTGTAAAGAAATCTGCAAGTTTCTGTACAATGAACCATTTCACATCAAAATGCCCTGAATGGCTTTATTTACATCTCAACCACTGAAATATGTAGAGATGGTGGAGTTGCCGGTTATGGTCTTTCAAACTATTTTGTATTTATTTCTTATAGGGTTGGTTTCCCAGACAGGGCTTAAGCCTAGTCTTGGACTACATTTACTTTTCAATACGGACACTCCTTTCAGAATGGTGTGTAGTCCAAGACTGTCCAGAGAACTGACCCACAGTGTATAGATCTTCTGCCACTTATTTATTATGGCACTTTTCTGTCAGATCTCAAGCAGGTAAAACATATATCCCAACAATCACGCTTAACATATTTATTGCTATATTTTCTTTTGAATCTTTCATAATTTTTGATGCTTGAGACGGGCCATTGCTTAACTCTATGACTAATACTGAACTGTGCTTTCACTGTATGAAAGGTTTTTGTTTGCTGTAAATTGGAGAGATGTATAAAGTCAGTATTGGGGAAAATATGTGTACATATTACGGCATGCCTCGCATGCATGCTTGCCTTTGTAAAGACACTGTCCTGGAATGCACTATGTTAGGAAGAAATAATGTCATGAAATGAGCCCAAAGTCAAATGTGAATCATTTTTATTAAAACAAATGTAAATGGTAAAATATTATATCTTTAGAAATGCTAACTGTTATGATCTGCTACAAAAATGTGAATACTATTTTAACATGATATTTACTAACCTTGAATATGATTTTCACCCAACAAACAGCCTTAATTCCACATCATCTAATAGTCTACTATAACATATTTACTGATTTATCATGCTGAACTGGAATACAATCAAGATTTTTTTCTGTGATAATTCATGTTCTATGATGCTCTTAAAATATTTATAATGAGACATTTTGTAAAATAAATATAATTTGATTTAAGGAATTATTTGAATGAATGGATTCTTTGAATTATGATTTTGAATTTAAAGGCAAATAGTTTTTCTCTCTTTTTGCAATGTAGTCAATCTGGGTAGTTTATTTTTGTGAAATTTACATACAATGTTTCAGACCTATATATATATATATATATATATATATATATATATATATATATATATATATATATATATATATATGTGTGTGTATGTATATATATATATATATATATGTATATATGTGTGTGTGTGTGTGCCTGAGGTCTCAGACATTGTATTTTAGGATAGTTGTGTGTGAAGATTTTGGCCTTAAACTTTTTAGGGCCCTGTAAGGCAAAATATTCCCTAAAGGTTTTTTCCGCAGATTTACATTTATTTCACCATCAATAACATTGTGTGCAAAAACTCACGTATACATCTCTCTCTCTCTCTCTCTCTCTCTCTCTCTCTCTCTCTCTCTATATATATATATATATATATATATATATGTATATAATTATACATGCGCACACACAAACAAGCGCACACACACACACACACACACACATGATACAGTGATATTCAAATTAATACAAATAACATTTATGTAATATGCAGTGATTTTATAAGTAGTGTTGTCAGTGCTTCATTATTTTAAGTCAGGTGTGCTGAAATTGAACAAATCCCTACGATGGTTAGAGACGTCGAGGAGAAAACTGGAACCACACTTCCGACTAGTTCATAACATACCAACTACTTATTCAGAATAAGACATTTTGTGATTTTTTACTGTATTTATCTTTATTTGCACCTATTTTAACGACATATGGTGTTTTTCCAAGTAAAAACACACTCGCTACTAAGATAAACGGTGCTTAGGTGCTTAAGACAATGTACAGTATGCACAGTAATATATCATATTAGTTATATTTTATATATAGGAATGAAATACGCCTGCATAATAGTGAACATGTACAGAAAATATTTTAGACGCATTCATTCTTTCACATGAAAAAAACAGATAAGGCTTTTAGAGCTATGGTTTATTTTAATATTCAGATAGCAAACATTTTGGTTTGTCGTAATTTACCCTAAATGTTACAGATTCAAATACAACTTGAAAACACCTTATTCATCTCGAGCTGTATGAACATTAGTGTTAGAACAGCCCAAAGGAGCACAAACAACTGCCTTGCTATTATCTCTGTTTATAACGTTAAAATACCTGTTGCTTCGAGGCAGTAATTCTGTTTTTTTATTCATAAGGGGATCATGCTTAAATGCCCATCATGACAGCTACAGATATATCAACCCTATAAGCTCATTGTGGTACAAATGATAAATAAAGCGTAGACTTATTCTATTTGCTTTTCTATCACTGAGATTTTGATAAGCGGATACTCATTATGTCGATAGAGAAACACTTGTGTGGTCTAAAAAAGTTACTATATTTCCCCAGAGAATCTTCCAGAAGGGCTGTGCTCTAGTCCCAGAATGTAGTGAGTAGGCCAAGTAATTTAAAATCAATAAAGCTTTACTAATTTACCACATACTTTTGCTAAAAACTTGGAAAAAGCTAAATGAAAACACAGGGTTCATCATTTGTATGCTAGCCACACTGATACAATCAAGGATTTGTAACTGTTAGCCTGTAAGCTAATCACAATACTAAGTTTTATTAGGCTACACAAACATGTTAGCTGTTAACGGCTAGTTAGCCATCAGATTAGCTCACTTCTCATTCAACGGCTGACTAGTCAGCTAACCAGCTAGCACTACTATGTTTCTCACCACAGCCCAGCTTTAATCCAACTGTTTACCTCAGGACTTTTACTGTAGACCTTGGTTTTGTTGTTTAGCCCAATGTTTTACCATTTCATTTCACTTGTACTTGTGCTAAACTAGCATTTATGGTGTGGTAAACATTTAACTCGCATGTTTAACTTTTCACTGTGTTATTTCAGCTTGTACTCACCGTGTGGTGGAAAAAGCTGAGGTAAAAATTGTGTTCATATCATGTACATACGTGTGTCCTTTCTTCATGGCACTTTATAGGAAACTAGGAAAATTCAGATGTTTTGTGCCTTTCAAGAGGTAATAAAAAGAAGCCTTTTCCCCTTTACAAAATAGACGTTATTTGTAGGAGGTTGGGAGGTTTAAAGGGGAACTCCAGCAATTTTTCAAAATGTCTACATAACTCATTGTCATTGAGAACAATAAACAAAGTCATTCTGAGTGGTTTGATGTGAAATGGTTTACTGTAGAGAAACTTAAAGGCTCAGACTTACAGTGGTGGTGATAGGAACCAGGGGTACAACACAAAAATAGCCATTTTCTTTGCTTTCCAAAAGGATCAGTGGGACCTACACGTGTCTTCTGAGTTTTTATATGTGATGTCGATGATGGTAAAACAGTGATAAAAATCTCTTTGGGTACTATGTTGCCTTACAACTGTCTCACCAGCACAAAATAAAATAAATTTCAGGCCAAAACCTCATTGCAAAACTATCATAAAACAATGTCCCAAGCGTCAGTCAGCATATTCATAACCATTTAATGTAATAACTTTTATGTGGAGAAGCTTTTAGAGGTATTAAAAACTTAGGATGTCTGGTTCTTCTCACCACCACTGTGGACAGTTCTGACTTCTCTAGAACACAGGATTTAGCCACTCTGAATGACTTTGCTTAATTAACTGATTAATTACACAGAAAGTTATTCCCCTTTGAGGTTAAGGTTAGGTTTGCAGTGCAGACATAGCAACATTTAGCCACAGTTACCCTCAGTTCAGTAGTGAACCCCCCAGAAAGATCACAAGGCTGCTTTGTGAGTGTTAGCTAGTCGCTAACTGCCTGCGAGGACACAGGACACCGAGCTAGCGCACCCTCATGACTTCAAAAGCAGCCGTTTGATAAAGTCGTTTTGTCTCGTTCGTCTTGACATAATTTCACCTTTGAAGTCCACAAGCTGGTCCTCTTCAGAACACAAAAGCTGCCAGTCTGGAGGCCATTGAGAGTGTGACTGTTTAGCATGGCAAAGGCACACTCATACACCTACACGCACACCCTCACACACACACGCTCACACCAAGAGTGTACCCAACCTGCCCCCTGAACAAATAATTTAGATGCACAAGTGGCCGAGTGAGGTGAAAACTACACCCACGGTGGCAGTCTTAGTCAATATTGATGAGGATAAACCTGCCCTCTCGCTCTCTCTCTCTCTCTTTCTCTTTGTCTCTTTTTGCTTTTTCTTTCAAACTTCACAAACTTAGTTCAACTCATGTCCTTTGACTTGTATTCCTGTTGCTGAGTTAGCACTGTAAAATATGTCCGTTTTTTTTACGGGTTATTCCACCGTATAATTTAGACAGAACTTTTCTGTTTCTGCATTTCACTGTAACTTTTCTGTCTTTGCTGGGTTCTTTCTGAGAGAGAGTACTCAGCTACTTTTTACCATGGTGATGAATTCAAACGTGTTGTTAATAATGTTGTAACTGTATGATGATGTTAGGTAATGTAGCGCTCTCCACTATTAAAGGAACCACAGCTTTTGAGCAAGCATAGTGCTTTATTAACCAGCTGTTGTTGGCCACAGCCAACATTACTAGAATTAACAGCTCGCTCTAGGTCTCGCTACATCTTAAGGCCTATTTGAGCTGGATTAGTATTACATGAGGACGTGCTGTAATTTGAGTGATTATCGACAAGTTCTGTGATTTTAATCCGGTACAAATCTGCCATTTCTGTAGTTTGCTAAGTAATAATTTTGGAGTGAATTATCTTCTATAATTCGCCAAACTCAGAGCCCCTTAGTAACAGTAGTCCTGCTCGAATTGACATCTCTGTAATGTAATAATAAACCAGGTAATAGGAAATGGGCGAGGCTGAAGCTTCTTATTCGCCATCTTGTTGTTCGAATTTTTATTTACATTCTGGTCCCCCAGTAACTGCTGCACCACTTAAGGCGGAACGGGAAAATTGTGGCACCAGAATGTAACTGCTGCATTGTTTAAGGTGGAACAGGAAAATTCAGCTTTCTACTTTGACTACTTCAAATAGGGCTTTACTTTCTCAGCCGTCAGCACTAGACTGATTCTCATTTCTTCTTGATCTACACATAAACACAGCCAGAGGGCCACCTTCACAATAAGAGTCCTTACAGAATAGAACAATCTAGAATGAACATGTCAACAACATTTCTTGAGCACGCCACAGTAAAGTAGGCCTACTAGGCATGATTTACACATCCTACTTGTCAATCAATGTCTTGATTTTCATTTTGGTGCTCATTTGAACAGGTCAGCGATTTCACACAGGCAGTGCAAGAGTGTAGGTGAAGAGGCAGAGCATCACAGATGCAGCACAGAAGCGGCGCAATATAGAGAATAAATGAGAAGATGAATATACCTGCACTTAACGCGGCAACAGACACTGAAATAAGCTATGAAAATCAATGAAAACTTAACAGAAAACAGAATAAAAACTAGGAAAAAAAAAAACATAAATTCTTTCATTTAATTCATGAATGTAATTAAACGGAATACTAGACTTTCTGTGTTTGCCATTTTGCTATATATATATATATATATATTGTGTATATTTATATATACACACAGAAATAAATAATGTATTTTAGGAGAATAGAGTGATGGAACTGAGTGTTAACCTTGTGGAAAATGAACTGATATTTTTTGCCAGTAAATCTCTATTTATTTTATTTTATACGTGTAGTTAATTGAGGCAGCACGGTGGCACAGTGGGTAGCGCTGTTGCCTCACAGCGAGAAGGGCCTGGGTTTGATTCCCAGCTGGGTGACCAGGGTCGTTTCTGTGTGGAGTTTGCATGTTCTCCCCGTGTCTGCGTGGGTTTCCTCCGGGTACTCCGGTTTCCTCCCCCAGTCCGAAAACATGCAGTTAAGCTAATTGGACACGCTAAATTGCCCCTAGGTGTGAGTGTGTGTGTGAATGTGTATGTCTGTCTGTCTGCCCTGCGATGGACTGGTGACCTGTCCAGGGTGTATCCTGCCTTCCGCCCAATGACAGCTGGGATAGGCTCCAGCATCCCACCGCGACCCAGAAGGATAAGCGGTTTAGATGATGTATCTATGTGTAGTTAATTGATTTTTTTACTGTATTACACTGTTACAAGTGTGTCTGGTTTATTATAAACAGACTGAGGTGTGCAAAAGTCAGAGACCACCCTTTATTTATTTAATTTCCAGTCAAATTTCCATTAAAGGGGAATTCCACCAATTTTTCAAAATTTCTACCCTCAATTGTCACGACATAAACAAATTCTTTCAGAGTGATTTGATGTGAAATTTATTGTAGAGAAATTTACTGACTCATACTTCTTTACAGTGGTGGTAACTGTAAAAACAGAAGTATCTATAACTAGAGTTAAGAAGAAATGATACAGTGAAATAACTGGACAACAAGAGCTGGCAGATGACTACATCTGTTGCCACTAGATACACAGTACTTAAAGCTTTCATCTTTGAGACAGAAGAGAAAATCAAGCTCCACTCTTTCTTCAGATCTGAAAAAATACACAGGAGTTTCTGGCCATCCTTCCACTGTGAGAAGGCAACTCAACACTACGAGTCTAAAAGGATGTGTAGCTGTCAAGAAGCCCTTACTGAGAAATAAGTAAGATAAACGAAGAAGCTGCTGGTGTTCTCAGGACAATGGACTGTACACTCCAGAGTCCAAACCTCAACATCAATAAATGTGTTTGGGACACACTAAATACTGGCAAAATATGATATCATCTTAAGTTGTTGAGGTTTCTATGTGCTTTTTGCTTTTTTATACTAAAAAACTTGTACACACTTAAAAAAAGATGGTTCTTCAAGGGTTATAATAAAGGTAATGGTTCTCTGAGTTCTATATAGAACCATTTCATGCTTAAATGGTTCTTTGCATGGTGAAATGGTTCTTCAGACTGATGGAGAATGTGTTGTATATGGTTCGACGTTGAACCTTTCTGAAAACGGTTCTATATAGAATCAGTAAGGATTTTGCTATTGTTACAGTGTCAAGCTTGTAACAATAGAAGATCACTTTTTGGTGCTACATAGAACCGTTTTCAAAAAGGTTCAACATAGAACCATATACAACACATTCTCCATCAGTCTGAAGAACCATCTCACCATGCAAAGAACCATTTCAGTGTGTAGGCATGCTTACAGTTGTAAATAGAACCATTGCCTTTACTAAAGAACTAAATGAAGGACAGTGTCTAACTTTTGCACAGTCTTGTAATTAGACACACAAAGCAAAACAAGACTGTTCATCTCTGTTTGAACCAAATATGTGGCTTTTTGCAATTATCATTACTGCAGAGTACTTGGACAATCAGTGCAAAAAAGCTGTTTCTTTTTATTTTTTCCAATATGGAATCACTTAAATATTAATTATCTGAAAATTATGACGAATGGAAGTGAGGTCATGGAGAAGTTGGTGCTCTGATGCATGTCGAGGGGGTGAATCGGATATGAGATATTATTTTTAATTATTCTGACTTCAACAGGGCTGGAGGTGACACATTCTACACGCTCATCTTTAATGACCAGAAAGACCCAGCCTTTGTAATGAGCAGCTTAATTCATTAGCTCTCTCACCACCGTCGGGCCCCGGCAACAGCGCAGCAACTTAGTACAACATTATATTCCACCAGCCAGGCAGTAAATTTAGCGCAGATTGGTAATATTACAACAGAGATATTATCTTAATTGCTTAAAACACATAATTGCACTGATAGATTCAAGGTTTTAATTCGTCTGGCTTTGTAAATTAGGCTCGTACCGCTGGTTGAAAGCTCTGGTGATAGAGAGGTGCCTGTAGACTCGGGGCTCGTATGCCCTGTAACCACCATAGCCATAAAGCACTGCTGCAGAGGGCTGAGTTCTTGCATTATAATGAAGCCTCTTTCATTGAATTAACACACTGCCTGGGGTCTGGGGTAAGATCCCAGTGAATCGCTTCACCAATGGAAATGAAAGGTTTGGCAAATTTGGCAAATTTGGCAAATGAAACAGTGTGACCAAATACACTCCCACACATTAATGTCTGATAGTAAAAAATCAATGATCTGTAAACGGCAAAGTTTATGAGAAGGACAGGCAAACATTTGAGTTGATGAAGTTGTAAAGCAATAATTAACTACATATAGTCTACTCTTTAATGGGGTTGGCTAACTAGATGTTGGCATAATAATTATTATTTATACGTATATTATGCCAGTAATACATAATGCTGCGTTCATCTTGGCTCTGAAATGGGAAGTCCGAGCTGGGAATTGTGTTATTTTCAACCTCCATGTTTGAGCTTCAGCCTTGACTGGAAAAAAACAGCATAGACCAGTATGCATTCCATGTTGGTATAAACTGGTCTATGCCAGTTTATGCTGATCTAGTGATGCTTTGATGCTGGTTTAGCTGGTCATACTGGATGAGCAACATAGTAGCATGCAAAACAAAGCATATGCTGGTTTTACTGGTTAGGTTATGCTAGATTTTCTAGTAGGGGAAGCGTGTATTGTTGGCAACAAGCTAGCCAGCCAACGCTGGTGATATGAGTAATAACTTTAACATTCATGATGTATTTACTTTCTCAAAACAGTGATCTTTATGTTCAATGTTCTAGTTAAACTAACTACAGTATATAGTCTATAGTCTATAGTCTATGTCTATATGTTGACTGATCTAAATCCCATTTAAAAGTAGAGAAGCACTTCACTATTGCTGGGGTAAGCAGCCATATTGGTTCGACATCATCCAGTTCAGGGGCCATATATATTTTTTTTATTAGTATATATTTTTCCTAGCCAGGGTGGAAAATTCAGAGTTGTGAGCTTCATGTCCAGAGGTATCTTAAGTGTGTGGGAGTATGAAACATAGGTTTGAGCTAGCATTAGGTAGTTGCTAACTTATCTAATAGTTAGATAGCCTAGAACCTTTGTTCAAGCTAGTGCTAGCTAACCTAGCTAATAGTTTGTAAGTCTCTGTTTTTGCAGTCATTCTGGTGAACTGAGCTAGCTGTGTGAACCCTGGATTTAGCTGTTAGCTAACTTAGCTTGCTAGTTATGTTTTTACAGCAGTGGTTCTGGTGAACTGGGATAGTTAGCTGGCTAAACATTTATGACCTCTAGTTTAGACCAATATTTGCAATATTCCTGCAGTGGTCAAGAAGTATAGACCATTTTGAAAGAAGAATAACAGTGTAGCTCTGCACTACACCACTGATAATTATAGGTGGGTGCATACATTTCTGCTTAGACAAAGGTGTAAATGGAAAGCACACACACATTTTCTAAGCCGCTTATCCTCCTTGGTCGCGGGGTGGGGGGTGGGGGTACCCTCCAGGACTGGAGTCCAGTAGAGAGGTGATATTTCTGCTCCAGATACACCTTTAAAATCGTACCTGTTATCAACTAAAGAGCTAAGTCAAGAACTGAAAGAAATAAAGAAATAAAGCTGCAAAAAATGGTCCTTTGGAAGAACCACGTTTGGTTCCCTAAAGAACCTTTTAAGTTATTTTAAGGACTGAGTATGTTAGAGCAGTTTAAGATTAGCTTTATTGTAAAGGGCCCATATCATAAGCTGAATTTTCCTCACTTTTTTAATGTAAATTAGTTTGATGTGGTAAATATCTAAGTTTTAAAACATTCACTGTCCTGTCCATATAAGGAAACTAAGCTGCAAAAACAGCCTGTTTAGAATTTGTTGATTTTGTGATGTCACAGAAACCACCACATTTACATCTGCCTACTCAGCCTGTGGCAGTTTAGCCACACCCACTCATGCTACCACAAGTTACAACAGTTTTTCAGCCTAGACTCCTTTTCATATGCAGTACAGGGTACAGGACAGCCCATCAAAGCAGACATCATCTGTGATCTTTGACTAAGTGTCTATAGCACTATATATGTGTCAGGCTCCAGTCCTTGTGGGACAAAACACTGCAGATTTTAGCATACTGCCTCATTAAACACACCTGATTCAGCTTATCGGCTAATTAGCAAGGCCTTCATTAACTGAATTCAGAGCGGTAGATGAGGGTAAACGCTAATCTCTGCAGCACTTTGGCCCAGAAGGTCCCCAGTTTGGCCGTCTATAGTGTGGGAAATTTAGGATTTGCAGGATGCCTCACTTAAGTACTCCTGAATGAAGAGTGGGTTGGTGTGATTCATGCATGGCAGTCGCTAGCTTTACAGCTGCCAGCTGGTAGCTCTCAGTAGAAGGCACGTGGACACGTTCCCTCTGAGCTCCTGAGCTCCATTACTGAGCATGTGTCTCCTGCCCGTCCCCTTTTACTATAACAGTGCCGGCTCCAATAAAAATCTCATCCAGCATAAGCATTAGCTAAAGATGAGTAGAGGTCACCTGGACAATAGAGGAGATTACAATAACTCTTTCTTGGCCTGCACTTTGGGCTAATGAAATAGCCATCGCTCTGCCCCTTTAACAAGGTCCTCCGCTTCCACAACTTCTACTTTAATGACATTCAATATAGAAGATTATCAGATATTAGGCTACTTCTTATGATTGCTTCTTATGAATTATTAAAGCAACGGGACTCCTTTTAGCTTCTGACTCCTGTTCAGTGACACTATGTCTTAGAAAAGTGTTTTAGGCTTGTCTTTTAGACTTTTGATCAGCATTCTGGTTTGGTTATCTTTTGCTTTTCATTTCGACAATAGGTTTTGTGTCTAATTAGGCAAATAGGCAAATTTAAAGGTGTACTACTTCTGCTTCTGTCTCATATGATCAATTTCCATGGACAACAATTTGATGTTTTTTCTGTGTTGTAGTACAAGCATACAAAACCTGCTCACCCTCAACACTGTGGCAAAGTCAGAGAGCACCCTTTGTTTTTTCAATGTCCAATCAAAACACCAATTGATACAACAGAAGATATTTCTGAGAAGATTTGATAATAATAATAAATAGTCCACTTGTATAAGGAAGGGAAAAGTCAAAGGAAAATAAAAGAGGCAAGAGGGGTCTCCAAAACCGGAGTCCAAAAATAATTAAAAGATACAGAGAAAAAGGGACTCCTGACAACCGTGCAAGACCTTGTACACCACCAAAACTGACCACTATCAGATAAACAGCAGTTAAGGCTCTCATCTTTGAGAGAAAATGAAGCTCCACTCTTAATTCAGATCTGAAAAAATCCACACGTGTTTCCATCCTTTCACTGTGAGAAGACAACCATGTGCCAATGAAACAACAAAGCTGCTGGTGTTCTCAGAACAATGGACTGACCACCCCAGAGTCCAGACCTCAACATCACTGAATGTGTTTGGGATGTGGATGTTACTTGGATTGTGAGAAACAGAAAACCAAGGCTCCCTGAGAGGCGCAACTGTCTGAATGTTGGCCCTATCATCAGGAGATCGCAAGTCTGATCCCCAGTGATGCTTCTGCCATTCGTGGCCACGAGTCCAACACAGCAGAATAGGCCTCGCTCTCTCTGGGTGGTTAGGGTGGCCCTCCCTGCCCCCCCATCACTCAGTGCGATGCTATCCCATCGCAGACATCTGTTAGCTGATGTAACAGAGCTGGTGGTTAGTGTTCTCCTCCAAGCGTGTTCAGCAGTCCAATGACCTTGAATTAGCAGCAGTTCAAAAAGAAGCAGTGTAATTGTGGGTGGAATTGGACATGACCAAATAGTGGGGAAAATTGGACAATGGCAAAAAAAAGATGCAACCAACTTCTGGGACTGAACTTTGGAGTTGTGGTGCAGATTTCTTTGAAAAACTGAAAGCAAGACTCCTGAAAAGAATGGAAGCTGTAATATAAGCAAAGAGTGGATCCACTACATACTGAAAAAGTACATTTTACATTTAGTTGTTGCAGCTTCTGTGTAATTTTCTGCTAAATTATTTTTTACCTGATGCTGAAAAGTTAATACGTTGTACTTAATGGCTGTATCACTGGAAATTCTATAAATCAAGGGTGGTCTCTGACTTTTGCATAGTAGAAAATAATGGGCAGATGCTTAAAAGCACCTTACCTTTGGCTTCTATTATAAGTAGTGAGTAAATGGGCTTTCTGTTGTTTTCTGAGCATAGAGAAACGATTGTCTGTGATAATTAACATATCTAGCATGTATAGCATTTCTGTAAAAGCTTTAGTTTAGGGCTATTGCCTGCGTGTTTGTGTGTCTGCACACGTTTACGGCGTGCTCATCTTTCATTGGCACCGGTGATGAGTGTTCTGAGGTGCACGCATGGCTCATTTTGCGGTAATTGACTGTTTGACAGCGGTTAACAGAAAGGTCCTCTGCTGCGTCCTCTGCACATTCATCTCTCCATTAGAGCAGGCACTTGGGGTTTTATTGGACTAATTAAGACTGTTTTTATTCCTGCTCAGTGCCTCGCTGGACCCACCGTGGGCCACCTCCTGCAGTGTGTGTATGTGTGTGTGTACTGTAAATGGGTGGGTGGGAGTGAGGGACATTGTTGATATGCTACATATGTTAATTAGAATTAACTTTGATTAAACAGTTTGATTTCAGATTAGTGATTCTCCTGCCTGTCCGTACACTTGTCCCAGTGCTGCAGTACATTGGAAGCTCATGCTTGCCCTCTTGTGTTGGGTTCACTGATGTTAATTCTAGTCATAATAAATTCACTTGTGCAGATTTGTAAAAGTTCTGTTGTCATTTTCAAATTGTGAAAACACCACCATAGTCAATAATAGACTATTCCTTCCTATGTTCCTTTCACAGCCCAGTCTACTTGACAGAAAATTACACAGAACCTTTAACAGCTTCTCTTTTCTGCTTCACAAAATGCAAGTATTTTTCTGTCTGTCCCCTTCCCTATGCAAGTAATATCTAATATATATATCTACCTATATATATGTGTATATATATATATATATATATATATACACACATATATATATATATTCTTTTGGTCCATTCTTCATTAACTTTACACACAATGTAAAGGACAACAGGCATTTTCAAATTATGTCAAAAACTGAAAAATGAGTTTTGTTCTGACAGCAGTGATATGCATTTGCTGTTGGCACAAAAGCTTGAATAGATATAATTAGAAAATACTAGCTGCTCTTTGTATTAACATTTTGTGATGAACAGACTCATATAAATCCAAAATCACTTGAAAAAAACATCTGGTTCCATTAACTCCCAAAGTTCAAAGTTAAGGAGTTTTTTTTCCTTCTCTTGTAAAGTTATCATGTTGGAGAAACGAGGTTTGTTGACTATGTATATATATATATATATATATATATATATATATATATATATATATATATATATATATATATATATAGGCAGGGGTGTCAAACTCAACCAGTAAAAGCATCATACTAAAAAATCTCAACTAATCTGAGGGCCAGAGGAAAAAAAAAAATCAATTCAAAATTAATTCAAAATATGCAAAACCTTCAATAGTAAAATACAGGTACTTGTAGTAGACCTCAAAATATTACATGGACATTTGAAATATTCAAAATTTAAATGTCCCCAGGAGCTCAGGCTTTTAAACCTACCTATTTGCTTGAACTAGACACCTGGCATCCTTTCTTTGCTGTACATTTATTAATACTTAGGCTCACATTCTGAGCTGCTAACATTAAGTGCTTATATTGGTTGAACTTCAGCTGAAATGCATTTGGTGATATGACCATATGGCGTGGAATTGTGTAGAAATGTGTAGAATTAAGGTGTATCCACTGTCCCATAGACTGTTGTTGGGGTAGGAGAGTCAGAGCACATTACGTTGCAGTGCATGCTGGGGACTGTAGTGCAGCGCATTGTGAAACAGGCTAATATTAATAGAACAGGAAAATACTTTTGCGGGCCGGACAGGATTGTGTGGCGGTCCTCATCTGGCCCACACGCCTTGTGTTTGACACATGGGTATTAAGGCAAACCAACCTGGAAAAATGTTATAAATGAACATCAATATACAGTGAATGAATTTTGATATGGAGTGAGCATTGATATATATTGAGTTAGCATTGATATATATGAAATCAATATTGATATACAATGAAAAGTGACATTTCTAAAAACAACACTGATATGTTGTTGAGGTCACACGTCACTGTCTAGGTTACTAGGTTGAGAGTGGTGCGCCACCCAAATATATGCAGCCAAGGGCATCTCTGAGGTCAGAAACTGTTGAAGGGTTAGAGGATGGCTAACAACTGTGTATCAGTAAATGTGCATCAACAAACACCAGGAGGAGCTTAAAGGGAGGGGTTTCTGATAAAGTGGCCAGTATGCATACACAGTAACCCCCTGCATAGATGGACTTAAGGGTGGTTGATGAAATATAAACGTTCAATGAATAAATATCAAATATCATAGAAATTGTTGTCTCCATTTTTGTTTATTTCAATGTCTGATCCTTGTATATCAATATTAATTCCATATGCATCAACATTATTTCAATTTATATCACTATTCATTCTATATATGTTAATTTATATAGAAGTTATACATTAATTTCTGTCCCTTATCATTCTGTTTTCATATTGATTGTTCTTCATAATTATACAGTGCTGCGAAAAAAAAAACCTAGTTTTTGCTCCATTTTAGATACAAATCATTTACAGCAATTCATAATTGAGGTGATTATCCATTTCACATGTAGTATTAGTATAATTGGCATATTTTTCATATGAATAAGAAAAAATACTTAAATAACAATTAAATGAACAGATGTAAAACATATTTTTAAATATTACAATATCTAGTATATAGTGAATAGTGAATATCTGATGTTTTGAAAATTATACAACAGACATGACAAACCATTTTTGAGTTTTGCTTATTTTTATTGTCTTGTGCTCTTCTCAATAACAGAAAAATAATGATAAATGCTTGAGTTATGATGATTTCTTCCCTCATATTTTAGGTATATTTGTCCTCATCATTTTGTACTGCACCAAGAAAAGAGATATTATGTTTTAATTGTTACAACTAATAATGATAATAAAACAGTTACGTTTAGGACACGTTCAGCCCAGTAGAAATCTAAGCATCTCTTCCAGATTAGGTCTACTTCATGTAATCTTACACATCAGGAATGAATGAGGAAAATGACCTAAGTTATACAACAATGAACACAGTCAGTAAACCAGTTGTTTTCCGAAAAGCTTAATCTTAACTAAAGTAAACTGCAACAGCACTGTTGTTTTACCATTAAAATCCTATACAGTGTATATTTAGGCTTAATCTGGGTCTGGTAGTCCAGCTCTTTCTCTCTGTAAATGATTCTCTCGTGCTGGTAGTAGTTCAGAGAGAGGTTTGACGATGACCCCCAGCACTGCGGCCCTCCCCAGGCCAGAGGCTTTATCCAGCACCTTCACCCTGAGAGCCATCTCCCGCAGACCCCCCTCCTCTCCCTCAGGCTCCGTGAAGAAGAAATCCTCATTGAATACGGGATTTCGGCAGTTCCTGATGGTGGCGCTGTGCTGACGCTGCAGCTTGCCGGGGGTCAGGCTCAAGGTCAGGCCACAGTGAAGGGGTCGTAGGTCACCGGGCTCGCGCAGGCCCTCCACAGAGATCACTCGGATGCGGACCGTGGACAGATCCCCAGTGGTGTCAGAGTGGGACGCGGATAGGCGGATACACCCTCTGTTAGGGAGGAGCAGGATGTGCTCGCTGTGGAGGCGTTCCTGACAGTGCAGCATGTCCAGTGGGCACTGAAGGGGTGGGGTCAGGGTCAAGCAATTAAGGTGCTGGGCTGTTCCATTGTGACTGGCTTTTGCTGGGGTTGCCTTTTCAGTTTGGGCCTTTTCTGTGTTTCTGAAGCTCAGCGGAACGTCCTTATGAAGCGATTCTTTGGATGCAGAGCGGGACAACGATGCCATTATGTCCCATTTTCGTCTGACTGGCCAGGAGGGAGGTGGTGAACTGTGAGGGGAGGAGTCTGCTGAAGAAGAAGAGTCACTCTCCATGCTGCTCGCCTTCAGCAGTGTAATAGAAGGCAGTTCTGGTGCCGCCCTTGGGGTCACTCGTTCCAGTTTGTAGCGGGTGAACGCCGAGTGAAAGAGGGACTCCTTACGCCGTGTGTTAGGACTTTCAAACAGACCAGACTCGTAGCTCTTCAGTGAAAACGGAACTGGCGTTGGACCCCTTAGGCCCACTACAGTGCCCTTGTTCATATCTGTCTTGACTGTGGTCATATCAGGTTTTGACCGAGAGTTCTGACCACAGTCAGGCTGCTTTTCGCCAAGGCGTTGGGAAACAGTACCCTCCGCTGCCACAAGAGAGCGCCTGCTCAGCCTGGGAGGCAAGAAGAAATCAGGGATTTTGTCTGGTGTCAGTACATTGTTGTGGAGTTTGTTGAGAAGGTTTGCCTTTGCTGAGATCTCCTCGGAATTTTTGCTGACCAGCCGACTGATCTCTGCCGGAAAGCTCTCAGCGCTCTCTTGGACTCTTCGAAGGATCCACATTGTGACTGTTAGTAACCCAACAGTGTGTGAAGAAAAAAAAATATTATTTGTGAGATGATAAAAATCATGTAATCTCAGACACATTCTCACTCTATTCTTCTCTACACTCTACACTAAAAAGATTCCTCAAGGGTTTTTGAGTAAAGACAATGGTTCTATATAGAACTATAAACACTCAAAGAACCATTTGCATGATTAAATAGTTCTTTGCATGGTGAAATAGTTCTTCAGATTGATGGAGAATGTGTTGTATATATTTTTAAAAATGAAGATGGCACTTCAAGGGTTCTTTAGTAAAGAGAATTATTTTGAAAAGGGTTCTATATAGCACCAAAAAGGGCTCTGCTAAATTTTTGGTGCTATATAGAACCCTTTTTAAAAAAGTTCTATACAGACCCATATACAACACATTCTCCATCAGTCTGAAGAACCATTCCACAATGCAAGGAACCCTTTAATCATGCAAAGGGTTCTTTGAGTGTTCAATGTTCTATATAGAACCATTTTCTTCACCAAAGAACCCTTGAAGAACCATCTTTTTAAAGAATGTAGTTACCTCCTATATTACTGTAAACCTCAATTTCAAAAAAAGTTGGGACATTATGTGAAATGACCTGTAACTGAAAACAGCACAACAACACAATATTTCATACTTTATGAACTTTGTTCTGTGAATATACATTCATTCCAAATTTGATGCCTGCAGTACATTCCAAAAAAGTTAAGACAGGAGCATGTTCAGATGTGTCCTAGATTTTGTTAGATACACCCTAATACACCCTCACAGCATGACAGACCCTGGCTTTTCAACTTCATGCTGGTAACAATCTGGATAGTCCTTCTATTCTTTGGGCCCAAAGAACGCAACGTCCATTATTTACGTAATTCTAAATGTAAAAGATGGGCTTGTTAGACCGTGATACTAATTTCCACTATGCATCAGACAGTTTCAGATGAGCTCAAGCCCAGAGAAGTCAGCAGCATTTCTGGACATTGTTGACGTATGGCTCTCACTGCATAATACAGTGTTAATTTGCATTTGTGGAAGCACAGATGAACAATTTTTACTGAGAACGGTGTATCTCTATATTCCCAATTTAAGACATTTGCTTGTTCTTAAAGCGTTGGATGATCTGCTGATGCATTTTTTAGCAAAGTGGCAAGGCTCGACCGTTGTTCATGAAGGACCCAGTCATGATTGCATCCTCTTTTTAAGATGTTTTGAACGTTTTACAACATTATTAGGCTTTTTTGGAATGTGTTGCAGGCATCAATTTCACAATGAGCATAAATTTACAAAAAAATTCTGAAATTGGCAAGGCAAAACATTACATATCTTGTGTTTGTACTTGCATTTCACAATTTCACTGTTGCAACTTTGTAATAGATTCCACATTGTTACCATAGGTAAACACAAGTCTGCTATTGATGGCATTACACAAGGGGTCCTCCATGGATCAATCCTCGGCCCTCTCCTGTTCATCTTCTTCATATTACCTCTTGGTCAGATCATGGGCTTAATTTTCACTGCTATGCTGATGACTCAAAGTCCCATAGTATCATTGGTCATAAATCCATAGATCCAAGATTTCTCTGACTTTACTCTCCATTTAGATGGAGTGACCATGAAACCCACATTAAGGCACTGGTCAAAACTGCTTTTCTCCATCTCTATAATATTACACACCTTTACTCCATGGTCACCATGAAGCATGTTGGTCCATTTTTATACTGTCCTACCTTGACTACTGCAGCTCCCTTTTCTTTGATATATCAGACAAAACCATCTACTCTCTTCAATATGTTCAAAATTCAACTGCTAGAATTCTCCCTCATTCTAAAAAATCCAACATTCAGTGACACTACCTGCTTGTCCCACTGCATATCCAGTGTAAACTCCTCTTGCTAGCGTACAAATCTCTATGTTGTCTAGAATGATTTGAATTAAATCTGTCACGTTTTCAAAAGTACCACCATTTTTTACAGTATCTACAGATCTATAAAAGAACATGTATTCATTACCCAGAGTTACAGTGTTTGCTTATGAGATGCAGCTTTAGTTCTTACCTGCTTGAAAGATGTTTATGAAGTGAAGATGCTTCTCATTGGGAAACTCACAAATGCCACCAGCCCTAAGCTGATGGCATTTATAATCTTGTGACCTTATTCATCACACTGTGTTAGATCCATTGTAGCCAATCACAGGAAGATATTCCACCCTCTGAAACAGTCTTTTTGATCTAGCTGCCCTGAGAACAGGCCATGGACCAGTTTGCTCAGCCATAATCCTAATCTGAATCTGTACAAGAAAAAAAACACATCTGGTCTGAGATCAGACAGACATGGGTGAGGACTTCAAAAATTGTTTGACTATCCAGCTCTTTGACGGCTCCTTTTCAAAGGCCAGCCATGACTTCACTGATGACCTTTCAAGGCATGTTATGTCTGACTGTGTGCACCTCCTGCTGAGCCTTTTATAAGCGGGTTTGATGCTGATCTGGGGCCAGTTTTTATTGTCATAGTTGAAGGAAGGTTTTGGGAGCAGAATCTGGTTCCAAGTCACATCAAAAGTGAAACGTCCAGCAACCTGAGTGAATTTTCTATGTCACATTTTTTATTTGAGCAAAGCCAAAACAGCTGCAGTGTTGGATTACTGGCTTTGATTAACAGTGCTGTGAAGCTTCTGACAAACAAAGCCATGCTTTGATATTTATACCTATTACTTGGTACATGATAAGTAAATATTTTGAGATGTGATGCCCATATTCTCACCTGTGTTTAAAAAGACTGTCCACAAGGGGGGGCTACTTGTACTCTAGGATGAATTGTTGATGCGTTCAATGTTTATTTTAACATTTTGAACACTTTCAAAAAATGCAATAAATATCATCTGACATTGCAAGAATTAATCTAGCTCAGGAAGAGTTTCACTTTCTCCCGTTCCCCAATCTCCGTAAGTCAGCTGGGTTATGGTAATGTCCAATGGCAAAAAAACAAACAAACAAACCAAACAAACAAACAAAAAACCTTACTAATATGGTACTATATGCTCAGGTTTTGCATCAATGACACTTTGAGTCCTTGTTTTGAAAGCCGTCAATGATTAAAGGTGCTTTATGGCCAAAAGTAAATTCTCCAGAGTGAGATTTTATGGTTTAAAGACAAGGAAAACCCCCATCTGATGACATATCTTGAAGGCAGGAAGGTAGCTTGACACCTCAGTTTGGCTTATTTTCTCTGGCTGAAAGGGTTAACAAACCTCTCAGGGATCTATTTTGTGCTGAAGGAAGAGAATCACTATTGTCTTAACAATTTTGTTTGACGACCGAGTTACAGTAGCTTGGTAATGCAGTGGCTAGACTAGCTGTTAGGATTGGTTGACATTACACGGGATTCCCAGTTGTTGTAAATGTATTTGTGTAATGCATACTGGCATTGACAATTTTGCTCTTTTAACATTAAATATAATAATAGTATGCTGTTGTTGAGGGACATCAGCGGGAGCCCACACATAGGGAGACAAAGACTTGGGACCACCCACTTCCAAAAATGGGGCAATGCAGACCCCAGACAGAGGAAAGCCATGATCCAAGCCGAGGTCTGACAACTGGAGGAGGGACGGCGAGGGTTAAGGTCCTTGGAATTTAGATCACAAGGAGCCTGGACAAAGGGACCTACCAAAGTGGAAGATCAAATTGCCTGAAGTTTGGAAACTGGAGCACTTTGCATCTCGTTCTTGCTCTGATCGATGTGTGATACTCTTTCAACACCAACAAACCTGCACAGGAGAGCATGAGAGATGGAAAAAGTGAAACGAACGTGAGACCAGCCCCATCCATCCAGCTCATCATGGAGGGGGAGAAGCCACCCTCCTCCAAGAAGAGCCTCCTCCAAGTGTCGCAATCGTGGGAGATGAAGGTGGACCTGGGAAGGAAACTGCACTTTCCTCAGTTCATCCAAACATCCTTGAGGCCTGACATGGTTATATGGTCTGAGGAGGCGAAGAGGATCATCATGATTGAACTGACGATCCTGTGGGAATGCGAAAGACGAGAGGAAAGCCACCAAGTATCAGGACCTGGTCCAAGAACGCAAGAACAAAGGGTGGAAATCTTGGCTATGTCCAGTTGAGATTGGCTGCAGTGATTGGCACTGTTGGTATGGAAGGCGCTCACAGCTCTGGAAGTAGCAGGAAGGGAGTGAAAAACAGCTACTTGCAGGTTAGGGAGGCAACATAAAGAGCCGCTTGCTGGCTCTAGAAATGACAGGAGGAGTTGAGCTACAAGCCAGGAGAAGATGGGCCGTGACTGGCCATAACTGCCGACCTGCCAACTGGAGGACGTTGTGGTTCAAGGTCAAAACATCAGAGGAAAGTTGGACACCACCTGACGACATTCTCTGCTGGCCAAAAGCTACAGTCATAAGAAAGTGTTAGCATCTAGATGTATCTACTAGGTAGGATTTAGAATTAGAACATCCTCACAGAAACCTCTTCAGTTCATTGATATTTCTGAGAATGCTTGGGTGAACAGCTTTCTTCAGGTCATGCCAGATTATCTCAGTTGGGCAGTGGGGTCTGGATGTGGCCATAGCAGGAGATGCATTTCCTTTGCTAATACTGAACAGTTCTTTTCAGCTTTTTGGCATTGCATCTTGTAGGCCTAGACTCATAGGTCCATTAAAAAACACTGTCTCTCAGGTGCCTGCACGGAAGAGACGATTTAAATATTAATGGTATGAAATTTTAAAAGGAAACTTTAGAAGTTTTCAATATAGGTTCACTAAGTCCCACCCTAAACGAAAGGTATAATTTTAAAGCTCATGATTGTCTCTTCAACTCCTTGAGACCACCGGTGGCTCCAAAATGCACTTTGTCATATTCTTCATAACTTTCATATTTCATAAGCTACATTCAAAAGGTGGGTGTCATATGAGAGCTGTAACTGTCTTTTTTCCAGTCAAATAGATGGGCAATGTAATTTTAAACCCTTATAATAAAAGAAGCTGAACTCACCGTTTTTTTTTCTACTGAAAGTCGACCCATTTTTCCACAAATCTGGGCTATAAACTATAAACAGATGGCGTCTCTTCAGTGATCTGCTCTGTAAAAATATTTTTTATATAATAATACAAAGAGCCTCTAAGATTTTTGGCTTTCAGTAGTAAATTGTAAGGATAAAGCAATATGTGTATCATAAAACACATGTTCTGTTAATTTGAGGGGAGTTTTTACAAAAAATAAATAAATAAATAAAATAAAAATTTACATTTATTTCACACAGTTACTGAATAATTTGCCTTACGATTTGGTCATGTAAATTCAGATGGAAAAACCAAAATATACCCTGGACAATAAGAGGTTAAAGAGAAATTAGCAACTTTCATGATAATATGGATGATCTGGAATGTACAGCTACAGAACTAATGTCTTCTGCAGAGGAAAAAATGAATGGTTGGGTCTCAGGAGGATATGATAATGCAAGAGCGCCATCTTCTGGACAGATTTTTATCTTACTGCTTAAAAAAGAAAAATGCACGAAGACAAGCCTTTTATGAGTAGCTCCACTTTTTTCAGAATTGCTGCATAATTCAGTGGTTGAGATGTAAACAGAGTCATTCTGAGTGGTGTGAAATGAAATGATTCTTTGTAGAGAAACTTTATTTACAGTGCTGGTGTTGGGAGTCAGGGGATGTAATGTCTACTGTGCAAATAGAGCCATTTTATTTGCTATCCGAAATGACCAGTGAGACTACATGTCTTCTGAGTTTTATATGTAGTGTTGTTTATGGTAAAATAGTGGCAAATCTGAAAAAAAAAAATTCTTCAGGGACTGTTTTACCTTACAACACCCTGCATGTATCCCACCACCATGAACAGATTTTGAAACAAAGTAGTTTCTCAAAACTATCATAAAACAATGCCTTAGGCATCCAACAGTGTATTCATAATCATATAATGTAATAACTTTCTGTGAGGGAGCTTTTGGAGGCACTCCTTATGCTCCTTATATGTCTGGTTCCTATCACCACCACTGTGAACAATTCTGACTGTACGTTTCTCTACAATGGAACATTTCACACCAAACCACTCTGAATGACTTTGTTTTCATCATAACCCTTTAATTATGCAGAAATTTTGAAAAAAGGGTGATTCTCCTTTAAGAAGGTTGTATTGCTGTATAAACTACAAAAGACACAGGAATCCTACAGCATAGATTTTACTCTATTTATCTAATCGCTTTGAATATTAGAGACACACAACAAAAGTTTCAGTGGCATAACTAGAATCTTATGTACCCCAGTGCAAAAACCCTAATAGGCATGAAACGCTAAGGTCAGTTTCAGTGAAAAACAACTTAATGTGCTTGTTTACTTGCTATTGCTTGGTCTCAATGACACTGGTGCTCTAAAATAGGCCAGTGGATAAACTATATTAACAGAAATACTCTTAAATTATGGGTGTAAATTGTGTAGAGTTAAAACAGGTCCAACAAAGACGTTAGGAGGCTCGGCCATCATGGGCCCCACCCACACCAAGACCCCAGAGCAGTTGCCCCACTTGACTGCCCAAAGCCACACCACTGTTTTGGTCAGTTACTACAGTTTTAATGTGATCAAATGTAGAAGAAATGGTAGAATAAAAGGCATTTGGCTATTTTGGCTGGGTAAAAAGAACAAAAGCCTGATTAGGACTTTCAACTGTTCATTGAACTCATTCCTGCTCGACTTTAAAGGGCCCAAATCATGGAAAAACTAATTTTCCACACTTTTGGACGAGAGTTTGATGCAAACATAACTAAAGCTTCAAAGCTTCAGTCTATACAGTACGTACAGGGAAACTGAGCTGCATAACCAGCCTGTTTTGAATTCACTGTGTTTGGGAAGTCACTAAAACCAACATATTTGCATACAGTGTAGCTGGCTATTCAGGCTACAGCAGGTGAGCTCCACCCACTCACCCTGAAGCTATGTATTTTCATAACCCATAATGGATGACATGAAAATGATGTTTCAACAAGAGGATGTTAAACAGATTCACACATATTGCAAAAACTGTGTGAAGTGTTGTTTCACACAGATTCCACACAGAAGATGATGTTTCAATGTAAAGTGTAGTAGACAAAGCCATAAATGTTGCAAATGGGTATTACTAAAGATTTAAGTTAATTATCTGAAACATGCACATAGGTTGCTGTGAAGGACACTTTAGCCATGTTTAAAGGGCCCATATGCTGGAAAAAGTTTGACGTAGTAGGAAAACATTGCTAAAGTTTCAAAATACCATTCACTCCCCACCTCATACAGTCCAAAAATGGAAACTAAGCTGCAAAATCAGCCTTTTGAATTCGTTTTGAATTCACTGTTTCTGTGATGTTGTGGAAATCAACACGTTTACATCTACCTGTTCGGCTTACAGCGGTTTAGCCCCGCCCACTCACACTGAGGTTATAAGGAGTATTTCATTCTAGACAGAACTCATTTACATATTCCAGTCTTTAAGGTACAGTAACAAAAACAGCCTATTTAAATCTAATGGATAAAGAGAAGTTGGAAAATGATCATGTAAAAACTAATTATGTCTATTTTTGCTACATAAACGCACTAATGTTATAAGTGGACGTCAAAGAGAACAATAAAATACAAGAAAAATCCAGGACATATGCTCTTTAAATTATCGTTTACCTTTACATATTTGTAAATGTTAAATCAGTGGGACACTAATGAAACATCAGTCGTGAAATCACCTATAAGTAGACATCAGGGAGATTTAAAAGCAAAATAAAAGCTTTAAATCCTGTTTAAAACAATTATTCATCCTGTCACTGCGCAGGCTGGGCTATAGAGGGCGCTCGACAACCGGTCCCTACCCGCGCTGGCGCTCTACGTCACCGCGTACGTAATCACAGCCCACGCCGAGAGGACGTTCGCGGAGCGCCGCTGTAGAGCTGCTCGTGTGCCGGTGGAAAGAGCTGGAGCCGAGCGGCCAAAGACGGACACGGCCATTTGAAGTGCTCAGTCAGCTACGATACAAACAGGGTGAGTACTTAACGAACACTAAATACAGCGACATAGGAGCTGTGCCGGAGTCGGGCATCTCAAACCAAGTCCTCGTTGTAACGTTACATCCTTATGTTAGCCGGTCAGCGCTGTAGTTTCACTGTATGGTTCACCATAACGTTATTCTCACTCAGCTGAACCGATGCTGGCTGGCTCTTCTAGCCAGAACCAGTCAGCTTTGTCCAGTTCCAGCACTCCAGGACTGAACCCGGTTATTTGGCCGTGTAGGCTGGGTGTAACGGTGCAGTGACAGGGACAGTTACTCTCTACTGCCTTCCTTCACTCAGCCTGACCAGAACATAGGGGCTTACTTAGCCGGCCAGCTACAGAGTGATGAGCCAGAAAACTGAAGTGAATCCATTCAAGAAAGCTCGTCTCTTAAAGGGGAAGTCCACTTTTTTCCCCAAAATATCTGCATAATTAAATGGTTAGGATGTAAACCGAGTCAGCCAGAGTGGTTTGGTGTGAAACGCTCTGTTGTAGAGAAACTTACCAAGTCAGAACTGTTCAGAATGGCGGTGATAGGAACCAGACGTCAGAAGTGTTTAATTCCTCTGAAAGCTCCTCACAGAAGGTTTCTACATTACATGGTTATGAATATGCTGGCTGATGTCTGAGACGTAGTTTAACTGAACCTTTGAGGTAAGGGTTTGGCCTAAAACATGTATTTTTTAAAGCTGTTCATGGTGGAGGAGTATATGTACAGCGTTGTGAGGCAAAATAGCCCCCAAAGAAACATGGTTTTTCCAGATACACCACTATTTTGCCATGATCATCATCTCATATGAAAAATCAGAAGACACGTGTAGGTTCACTGGTCGTTTTGGATAGTAAATAAAATGGCAATTTTGCATTGTAGACAATGTGACGCCTGGTTCCTATCACCACCACTGTATAGACATCTAAGTTGGCAAGTTTCTTTACAATAAATCATTTCACATCAGGCTACTCTGAATGACTCTGTTTACATCTCAGTGACTGAATTACACAGAAACCCTTAAAAATCGGTGGAATTCCCTTAACTGAGACGAGACCACAAAGTAGGCTGGAAGCTGAAATGAGCTGTTCGTGGATTCCAAACACATAGCTGAGGATGTAGTTCGTACCCTAGTATCAGAAAACGCTACATTTTTCTTGTCAATATGCTGAGCAGGCAATAAGTGTTGCTGGGTGGGCGACAAATACGCGCCTTAATTCGTTTGTTGTGGACAGCAGCCTACGCTAACCCAACAATGTGCTTTCTGTGGCGCTGGACTCAACCTCCAGCTGTTTGGCATGAATGGTCCCCGTCTTTTCCTTAATGCTGCAGTTATGTAAGCACAGCAAGAATCCCCCACCAACACTGGGACAGTGGACACTCAAATGTCTCCTTGTTCTGCTTCACTGAGTCTTTCAGCGGTCAAGAAAGTTCAGCAGCTTTCTTGATGTGGACGTCTTTGTGACGCTTCTACAACCCCGTTTTTCAAACAAGTTGGGACGCTGTGTAAAATGGAAATAAAGACAGAATACAATGATGTGCTATATTTCTTTAAATGCTATATTTACTTGAAAATAGTACAATAAATAAATGTTGAAACTGAGAAATGTTATTGTGTTTTGGAAAATATATGCGCATATTAAATTTGATGCCAGCAATACGTTTAAAAAGTTGGAAAAAAATACAAACAAGACATTTGATTTTTTTAAATTAAAATATTTAGTGTTTTACATTAATTGATGCCCAGTGGAAACGTGTTGTGTGGTGTGAAGAGTCAACCTTTCAGGGCTGGAAATCCCAAAAGCATCTTTTCACAATGACTATTCATAAACGAACATTTTCTCTACCAGCTAATATGACGTTACCATTAAGATGCGGCTAAAGAACAAAAGGACCATCCAGATTGTTACCAGCATAAACTTGGCTGCCATGGTATCTGGGGTATTATTGGATAACTTGCTCATCGGTGAAGGAACCATTAAAGCTGAGCGATATATACACATTTTTAGCAGCATATGCTGCCTTCTACATGACGTCTTTTTCAGGGATGTCCATGCTTATTTCAGCATGATAAGGCCAGTCCTCATTCTGTACGCGTTGCAACATCATGGCTGCGTTGTCAGAGAGTGCAGGTGCTAGACTAACCTGCCTGCAGTGCAGATCTGTCTCCCACTGAAAATGGGTGGCACATCATAAAGCCCAAAATATAACAACAAAGCCCCCATGTGATTGCGTACCTGAAGACTTGTATAACAGAAGAATGGCAACAAAGTTCACATTCAGAACTGGTTAAATTTTTGTCTCCAGGTAATGTAGGACTGGTGAACATGTCCCCTGTCCCAACTTTTTTGGAAGCATTAAAGTTGGAAAGAGCATATATGTACGAAAACCCCCAATGAAGTTCCATCAAAACATTAAGTATTGTGTTTTTGTACCATTTTAATTGAATACAAGTCAAAATGAAGTTACTAATCGCTGCTTTCTTATAATTTTATTAGCATTTCACACACTGTCCTAACTTGTCAACTTGTGGTGTGTATTAACAGACTTCACATTTCATGTATTTGGTTATTGTTATTTGCTTGAGGTGCAGTAATTGTACTCATTTTACATGTATATTAATTACAGTGCCTTCATATAAACTAATTCTGTTTAATTTTAGGTCTCAACATTTCATACCTTTCCATTAAGACTGAATGAAAGACTGAACTTGGCCTCTTCTCAGCCAGCCTCCGAGAAGTTCCTGAAGTGTATCGTAATGCTATTTAAGCAGCATTTAATGGAGGGAATCGATTTTGATGGTGTATAACAATAACATTGAGCTGTTATACTTAAAGAAAAGGTCCCTGGGGACTTTGGAGGCCATTTGCATGGGCAGGTGAAGCCAAGAGGACTTTGGCTGAAGAAAGCTCTCACCACAGTTATGGACCATGGTTGTTTAAGAAGCTAATGAAGAGCGTCATTATGGACTTACAAATCATGCTGTGGAGACTTAAGCCCAGAACTGCCTGAACACAATCACTCCTTGGGTGTCCCCCGCCCCCCCCACCTTTTTGTTTTAGAAGAATCCCCATCGTTCGTGGTATTAGTTTGGAGATGGGTCCGTTTATGTCTCCCTTCGATAACCTGCTGTGCATGCTCCTGGGCATCTCCTTCACTGTTTGGTTCACTCTGCTGCTGGTCTTCATCATCGTGCCGGCCGTGTTCGGCGTGTCCTTCGGCATCCGCAGGCTTTACATGAAGTCCCTGCTCAAGGTGTTTGAGGTGAGAAATCTCTAATTTATCAACAGTTCATTTTTATTACATTGGTACTATTCAGAATTAGTCCCAAATATACACAATTTCTTTTTTTGCATTTTCACTTTGAAAATAGCTAAATAATTATATGTTGGCCAAAGAATGAGCACAAGTAGCACTGTTTAACCACTTAAAATATAATTTTTTTCAGTATTTAGTGTGTCCACGTTTTGCCTTTATTACCGCTTCCATTCTGTTGAGAAGGCTTATTTTCAAATCTGCAGGGATATTTTTCCACACCTCCAAAGTTTAGTCTTAGAAGTTGGTTGCATTTTCTGTTTCTTCTGATCCAAGTAATCCCAATGACAAATTTAGACTCACCGGTCCATTAAACCTTATTCTGTATCTCAGATGTCCAGTTTTGGTGTTTTACTGCAAAGCTTCATCTTTTTTGAATGTTGTTTGTGGCTTCTTGACAGCTACACGTCCTTTCAGACCCACAGTGTTGAGTTGTCTTCTCACAGTGGAAGGATGGACAGAAACACCTGTGGATGTTTTCAAATATCAAGCATCAGAGCAGCTTGATTTTCTCCTCTCTCCCAAAGATGAAAGCTTTGAGTAGTACAGTAGTACTTAGTACTGTAGTTAGAATATAGCTGTTCTACCAGGTCTTGCATGGATTTTTAACTCCTTGTGCAAATGGATTGTCTTACAGAAATATGTTCTAAAAAATGAATAGACTTTCGGATTATATAGGTTATAACATATATAATCCCCATTTTGACTGTTTTTTATGGGTGGTCTTTGCTTTTGCATAGTACTGTATTTTGTTCAATATTATTGCAATTAATTGTAATTCATCGTAACATACCTCCCCCCGCGACCCAGAAGGATAAGCGGCTTATGAAATGTGTGTGTGTGTGTGTGTAACATACCAAAATTACCATCGTCATATCCATGCATCGTGATGAAGTGCATTATTACTCTGTGTTGTGAAGCTTTGCAAGACTCAGCACAGCTAAGCAGATTTTCTGGTTCCTTTCAAATGTTGACCTTGAGGTTTTGCATGAATGGCAAGTCTACAGATTTGTACTGCAGATTTTGACACGTATGAGACGTTGCTCATTTTGGGTGAGGGTATGCTCACTCACAAGATGCTCCACTGGGTCATGACTCAGCTCTCGACTGCTAAATAATGTGCTGATGTGCCGATCTGTGGAGGCATGTATTATAGCTGTCTCGTCATATTCAGCGCTGCTGTAGGGTCTGGAGAAAAGCTTCTTTATAAACCGAGTCTGCACAATGAGTCGGTTTGGACTGTCATTTGCTTTGGTCTTGTTGCTACCCAGACTCTGAATTATCGGTTAATTTTACATATTTGTGCACTTGTGAACAGTGTAGCTTAATTTTAACCCAAACTATAAATGATCATTTAGCATCTGTTGCTGTCAAGAATGAGTTTTTCAGTTTCCACACATCAAGTTGGAATCAGAGGTCAAAGCACTGGAGAGTCTGGAGGGAGAGTGAAGGGCAGGCAGAGCAAGCTTGGACAGGCAGTAATCCTCTTTTTCAAGGTGGCAGTAATACGATGCTTCTGTGACAAATCTAATTTGTAGAGGTGGGAAACATGATGATATTGTAGTAAATTTTGTTATCAGGGTTAATGAAATGCTTTAATGAGCATGTTGTGTATGTTGTCACTACCTAAAGAACTGGTGAAACGGTGTGAAACATAATATCATGATTATAGTTAAAAAAATTATCATGGTTATCAGATTTATCATTGTATTAAAATGTGCTGAAAATGTTCAAAAATACTGATACACAAACTGAAATCATTTTACCAATTTTATATTGAAAATTTCAAGTGATTTTAGCAGAACAATACACTTGTGCTTGCATAAACATTAAAATAATATAGTATAGCCAATAGACCTACATCATGTAAACCTATGTAAATAATATTAAATGTGCATTAGCATTAAAGGTGGCACCGGGTCGCCATGAGAGGTTCAAACAATTCAAACATGAGAGCGTTCAAACATTTTATTGTGTTTTTAATGTTAACTCAGTACAGATTCAGCTGAATATTAGTACTCACCACCTGATAAGCCAAGCTGGAGCAATGTATCAGAATATCCTAATTATTTTCTAATGCTGGTATCCTAATTATGTTTTAATGCTGAATTTGGTTTCCTGCGGCATTTACAATCTGGTGCCTCAGGCATTATAACACTTGCTGTGCCATTTAAGGTGGAACAGGAAATTTTGAACAAGAAGCTGACTTCAGCTTTGTAGTTTTAGTGCTGGTAGTCTTTTTTGATTAAGGTTATCTAAGCTATCTAAGAGTCCTACCAGGAGTTTTATATACGGAGCTACCTATAAATATGTGATACACAGTAGGACATTTCGACAAGGAAGTGAAATACATCAGAACATGAACGGGCTGGAGGGCACAAGAAAGACTCTTTTACAGCAATTTTCTTTCTGCATGTTCTGCAAAAAGAGGTTTTTCTCTTCACTCTGATAAAAAACAAAATATGACCACGCTCCAGACTCAGTCCACAGACAAAATCTCCACTGTCACTGCCTTCTGCCATGTTTACATTAACACAAAAGAAACCCACGTTGTGTGCTACGCCTGTGCGCCTGCCTCTGGGAGACTGTTGCTAACTTTGCTAGACTTTGGTTGATGCTAGACAGTATTTAACGCGAGTTTCTTCAAAGCGCAGTTATCGACCACTGTTTTAATGATAATTGTAATGAAATTGAAATTGAAATGGTAATTCTAACTGTCTGGAAACCAATAACCATGGTTTGAATATTAAGCTCTGGTTGTGGCTAAAAGATGAATGTCAATTTCTAACCATCCAAAGCTGAAAAAACATTACTGCCATCAGTTGTGAGATTTACTACAAAGGCTGAAATAGGCTTTGTGAAAATGTCAAAGCAGACATCTAATGTTACTTCAGTGAATCAAAGGTAAGACCTGTATGGACCATAAATAATTTATGTTTTTGGCTGCAATGATTAGGTTTAGGTTTTTAAGTTTGCTGTGTTATTTTTCCTTATCTTTGCATGTGTCAGCTGTCTGATTGTCATGTTGTCATCTTTGGGTCCACCCACTATGGCAGAATGGTTTAGCCTAGGATTATTAGGTTTGGCTTTTTAGGTTTGCTGTGTAGTTTTCCCCCACCTTTGTACATCTCAGCTGTTTGAATTTAAGAAATCTTTAAAAAATTATTATTAAAATAAATTGATAATAAATTGTTATTAAATTATGTTGTACAGATGGTGTGGTGAGCGGATGCATGTGTCATTGCTAGTCATTATAGTAAAGGGTGCTGCGGTGTTTGTTGTGTTTATGTGAATCCAGTATTCTGGTTGATTGCCAGAATATGATTATATTATGACAGTGTGGAGGCGTTGATATATGTAGGGTGATGACTGCATGGCTGTCAGGGATAGGCTACAGACTAATCTAATGAAATTGCGTGGCGTTAGCCCGTTTCGAAATTGTATCTATCAGAGTGGGCTATCCATCTATACCACTGCTTTGGAAAATTGGTTCCTATGACCACCACTGTGAACAAGTCAGACATGATAAGTTTCTCTAGAATGGAGCATTTAATGTCAAACCACTCCGAATTATATCATAATGATTTAATTGCGCAGAAATTCTGAAAAATCTATTTCAATATGTGTCCATTACTACATTAGCTTTGTAGCATCAGCGCAAAAGAGAAGCAGATTTCAGAAAGCAAAGATGATTGACTATATTTTTAATTGTGTAAATGTAATTTTTTACCTGCTGCTTTAAGAGCTGCCAAGTCACAACTTATAAGACTAGTTGGCATTGATGGGTGTAGGTAGCCTACATTTTGCTCTGCTCCTTTCATGAAAATATTATATCTGATGAATTATGGATTGCTGTCAAGCCAGTGCATCGGCTGTGTCTGGTGTCTCATATCATAGAGGCTGAGAAGAAAAACTTAGAAAGCGATAGATATACATATATCTTCCTATATTGATAGACATAGTGAGTGTGTGTGTATATATGTGTGTGTGTATATATATATATATATATATATATATGTATGAATGTGTGTGTGCGCTTGTATATACTGAAGTTATGTTTGTGTATTTATCTGTGTAGAGAGAGTGAAGACAGAAGGAAGGAATGAGAGATTATATTGGGTGGAATAGGAATGCTGTAGAGGGGCCTCTTCCCTACAGCTGCTGGTCATTTTAAAAGGCACACATACATATACACCCACACATATACACCCACACATATACACCCACACATATACACACACACACACACACACACACACACACACACATATTAAATGCCCCCCTTTTCCAGACTGTTATGCAAGAGCTCGTGCCTTCTCACTTTTCCTACGAACGCACATGCAACTGGTCTCTATCTGCCCTGTCCCGTCAGTTCCTGAACTAGGAGGAGGGGAAATTGTTACACAGCTTCAGGAAAGTGATGTCAGAGTGAAATGGAAAGTGAGAGAGCTGCAGTTCAGAGAGAAGGAAGGACGGAGGGAAATCTACTCCAGATTCTGCTAGGCCTGCACGCCAACTGTGAAGTGGGGCTGGGCGATACAGCAAAAATATCACAGTACTTGAACACACATTCATATACAATATACAATATTTATCATTGAATTTTTTTTGTTTGATATGTTGGAACAGACCCAGTACTCCAGTAGTGCCAGATTTCATGCTTTCACAATTTACTAGGAATGAGTCTGCATTTCCGAACAGTCAAGAACGTTTGAAAAAATTAAATAATAATCATACTTAAGAATCATGGCATGTCTGAACTCTATACTGCGCCAGCAGGCAGTGAAGAGCCTGTGTTTTAGTAAGGGATTCTGATTTGTTTAGTCAGATGAAGGAAACTGAAGACTACTGCAGCTGGCTAAAAACTGCTGCACACTAGACGAGAAGCAGCATCAATCTGATCAGTACAAAGCACAGCTAATCCTCGTGAAAAGCGCCGATAAAGATCAAGCTGGGACTCATTATACACCACGCTGGTATAGATTTAATGGAATAAACATGTAGTGAATTTCTGACGCTTGTTATCTGCTAACTGACTCTTCACAAACTTGCTGTTTTCCAGCTAAAAGACACAAAGTGAAATAAGTTACTATGTGATTAGACTTTTATCGTTAGCTGAGGTAACATGGTTAGCATTTGTCTGTTTATTTATGTAAACTGTATTAGTATGTGGAATCTGAGCTTTCTGTGTGCTGCTATGTTTTCAATCACTGTATAAAAGAAGCATGAAGCTTCCTTTATTGCTGGATGCACTGTTTTTTTTTGTTTTTTTTTCCTAAGCAAGCATGCAGTTCTGATCAGTAAGTGATTGTTGTTGATTTTTTTAGATCAGAGTAATGAAAGGCACCTAACTTTCTATTCTGATTTTTCTGTTGATGCATTTTCTTGTTACGGTAAATGAAAATCAATGATTTTTGTGGCTTTATTACAGGGGCTTTAATTAAAATTCCAGTCAAAGAAAATTTCCTCAAGCAAAGGTCCGGAACATCATAACATCTAACTTGCATTATGATTCAGTGCCATATACTGTTTACTGAAGTAGTAGTTATATTAACATCCTATGTAGTCAACAACTGAATGTCGAATCAAATAAAGTACAATTCAGTAATATTTCAACAATATTTATTGACAGTTTTCTCTTTTTAGAGCACGGCATGTGAAATAATCTGGCTCACTTTCTTCTCCAACTGCTATGTCTCATCTCGTTGCCCTCCCCTGTGTGTGCGCCACTCGGTCGAGTCTCAGTGCTCAAAGTAATGCACAGATCTGATTGGCTGAGTGGTTTACAATGCATGCGATTGGACTGTGAGTTGCCGGGCTGCCAAAGTGGTACCATAAAGGCTAGAAGTTATGCCGTGTAAAAAAAGGACCACCCCGTCGAAATTAAATAATTCTCCATAGTTTATCGGTTATAGGTCCAGGTCTGCATAGGACAGCGTCTGGGTCCAGACTCGGACTGCGGTCCGCCTATTGGTGACCTCTGCTTTATTAGATCACATTCTTTACATCTTAAATAAAAAGGGATACACAGTGATATTGAAAGCATATTGCTATTTGCTTGATATGTGCTTAAACATGATTATTGGCATTGGACAGATGTTTAGATTTGACAATATTTTAAACTGATATTTGATGGTGTATTTATTGTACACCAGTAGAACAGGATGTTTAGGTGACATTGGGTTACTATGCTCCGTAATGTAAATCCAGGTAGATTTAGTCCCAGTTTCTATGTTTTATTATGTTTACATACTAGCATTGGCAGATAAGTACATGGAAAAATATCAGATATTGGCATCAACCCCCAATTCCCATATCGGTTTATTCCGAAAAATAAATGCAACAGTAATGCCGTGCCATTAACGGAGAGTAGATTAAAGAGCAGAAACAGCCTATTTTGGGTCTTCCTTAAGCAGGGACAGCTATGATGTCTTTGAACTTGTGACGTCCCACCAAAAGTTTGAAATGTAATGACAACTGTGCTACTTCTAAACCCTCTTTTAGTGAAATAAGCAATCGGTAAAAGTCCTAGAAGTCCAGATGATACTCACAATATGCTCGGAAAAGTATGTATGTGTCATATTGCCCACCCTTTTTTCAAGCTTCCAGTATCTCTCCTTGATTGCAGTATCTACTACTGTAATACTGGCAGGCAACACTTAGAGAGGATTATTACAAACATTTCTCTCCTAACAAATCATGAGTAACTCTAAACAATGACAGCGGAAAGCAGTGCTGTTCTTTTCCCTCTGCATGTTTTCCACTCGGTTCCACAGTGAAATAGTTTTGGATCCAGACGTCACTGAGAAACTCATGACTGTTGCTTTGTCAAGGCTAAAATTGTGTTGATCCCAAGGTTAATCAGTAAAGTCTACTGGTGTGAGTCTCACCTTTTAGAGCTGACGTTGCTTGTCCAAAGAGTGTGAACTCGGCCTATGTTTATCCATAGGCCTAAAAGCATCAAATTTCAAGGCTCTTCTAGGAAGTTCTAATGCCTCCAATGGGAATCCATGGGCAGGGCTAAAACAGGAGCTGTAAGGACCAGTAAAGAGTAACACTGAACTGCCACTAAATAAAAACTACTTATAAAAAGAATTATACTACTGGTACACGGGGCTTAACGTGTGAGGATGAAGAGGATAGATGAAGATCGGTGCTTTAAAAGCAGGGAGTGCTTGTGAGTCTCAACTCTATCTTCATGTTATGTAACGGCCAATGATGTCAGTCTGGAGTTGCAGAATGAACTTGCTATGGTGCGCACACGTGCACACACACACTCACATGTGCACAGACACTCTTTCTGGCCTCCTCCTGAATGCTCTGAGCAACCTGGAGGTCACTTGAGCCCCTGGAACACTTTTCCATTTTTAGATTGTGTGCAACATGTGCATATGTGTATTTATGCAGTAGAGCCAGGACAGCGTGAACATTTCATGTCTTGATATCAGTGATCACAGGTTTTGGTGTTATCAAAAAATAAAAAATAGGAATGCAGTGAAATTTCAAAATATCGAAAATGAATAAAAGTGATCAAATAATAATTGTCTTAAATACACTGTATGGTCAAAACGATGTGGACACCTGACCACCACATCTGTGTGAGCTTGTTGGAGATCCCATTCCAAAACCCATGGGCATTAATACAGAATTGGCCCCTCTTTTGTGGCTATAACAGCCTCCACTCTTCTAGGAAGGCTTTCCACAAGATTTTGGAGTGTGTCTGGGGTTTCGGGCCCTTTTAATCATAAGCATTTGTGAGGTCAGGCGCTGATGTTGGACGAGAAGGTCTGGCTCACAGTTGAAGTGGGGATGAGGTCAGGAAATAAAATGACTATGAGCTTGAATTTATACACGTGTTAGCAATGGGTGTGGCTCAAACACCTGAACTTAATAGGAGGGGTGTGGACACATGTACGGAGCCCCGGAGGAGACAGAGGTAAAAAAAAAATTAGAGTGAATGTTTTGCAGTTTTTACATACGTTTTCTTTTCTTCATGGTCATGATTTCTTAATTAGTTTCCATGATGAACAATTTGTTCTCTCGTTTTCTATTAATCGTGTGCACGTTTTCTTTACTTCATGAGTATGGGGTGGGGGGGGGCTAATCATTTTCTGGTGCTACACTATATTGCCAAAAGTGTTCACTCACCCATCCAAATCATTGAATTCAGGTGTTCCAATCACTTCCACGGCCACAGGTGTATAAAACCAAGCACCTAGGCATGCAGACTGCTTCTACAAACATTTGTGAAAGAATGGGTCGCTCTCAGGAGCTCAGTGAATTCCAGCGTGGTACTGTGATTGGATGCCACCTGTGCAACAAGTCCAGCTGTGAAATTTCCTCCTTACTAAATATTCCACAGTCAACTGGTGGTATTATAACAAAGTGGAAGCGATTGGGAACGACAGCAACTCGGCCACAAAGTGGTAGACCACGTAAAATGGCAGAGCGGGGCTGAGGCGCATAGTGCGCAGAGGTCGCCAACTTTCTGCAGAGTCAGTCTCTACAGACCTCCAAACTTCATGTGGCCTTCAGATTAACTCAAGAACAGCGTAGAGAGCTTCATGGAATGGGTTTCCATGGCTGAGCAGCTGCATTCAAGCCTTACATCACCAAGCGCAATGCAAACGTCGAATGCAGTGGTGTAAAGCACGCAGCCAAAATGCATTTTTACCTGTGCAAACTACATTTTTACGCACACCACTTTAGTTGAGCTTTGCCTTATAGGCTGCTGGGGTCTTGTAAAGGAAACTGTTGACATTTTTAGGTGTGAAGAAGTAGAGGAGTGTACGATTGATCATCGTTCGTTGCGTACAGCTGTGCGTACACGCATTTGATAAATGCCAATCTTTTGGTGCGCTGCACTGCGCGCAAATTCAGAACAAGGTCTACATACGCTTTGGTAAATGAGACCTCAGGTGTGTTAGATTAGAGCTGGAGCTCTGCAGGGTGGTAGATCACCAGGACCATGATTAGACACTACTGTACTATATTCTTCTGTGTTTCATACCATGGTATATCATTAATGCCTGAAAGCTGCCAAAGTGTACATCTCACTGGCGATACTTTGGCTTTGGAAAAAGTTAAAGTATCTGAATGGATCACTGGTGAGGCTTTAGGTTTGATGGCATAAAAGCAGTAAAAAACTGTCATATCCCTGTTATCTGTACATATCATACATGTATGTGCAAATCCTAGAACTCTCAGTATTGTGATCTCTTTCAGTGAGGGATTTGCATCATCCGTATTTGTTTCTGTTTGTATCTTGTTTCACCGTATTTGTGCTTATAATTTTCACGTTTGTAGCAGCATTATTCTGAAAGTGATCGATGTATTTTTCAGTGGGCCACGTTGCGGATTGAGAGAGGAGCCAAGGAGAAGAATCATCACCTGTATAAACCCTATGCTAATGGTGAGTTTGCTGTGTATATTTGAACAAGTTTTTAACTAGGATTATTTGCTTTAGCTCTGTCTATTCATAAGTATGTGTGCTCATCTGCTCGTGACGTTTGCGTGGGGCTGTTTGATTTGGTGTTGTCCTTTTAGTGTGTAAATGTGTCTTTCTGCAGACGGTGTTTGCTGTCTGTCCACCTTCAGACAATTCAGTACATGCAGTGCTGTGCTGAAGTCTGAGAACGAACTTCATTTATTCAATTTCTACAAGTTTTTCATTTTTCAGTGTCGGAAAAAAGCATGAAACGCTAAATATTACTTAACACTTGTCAGTATTTAGTGTGTCCACTCTTTACCTTTGTTACTTTCTTTTCAGAGGACTTGCTTTCAGCTTTTTCAAAGAAATCTGCAGGGATGTTTTTTCACACCTCCAAAGTTCAGTCTTAGAAGTTGGTAGCATTTTCTGCTTCTCACAATCCAAGAAATCCCTGTTACATTTACGGAATTTGTCAGACGCTCTTATCCAGAGTGACTTACAGTTTGATCATTTTTTACACAGCTAGGTGAAGGTAGTGTTAGGAGTCTTGCCCAAGGACTCTTATTGGTATAGTGCAGGATGCTTGTCCAGACAGGGGATCGAACCCCGGTCTACAGCATAGAACGTAGACATGTTACCAACTACACTATACCAACCACAGATTTACAAATTTAGGCTCAACCTTACACCACATCTCAGATATCCCACTTCTGGGTTCTACTTTTCCTTTTCTCAGTAACAGTTGCTTGACAGCTACACATCCTTTCAGACCCATAGCACTCAAGCACCTGTAGATTTTTTCTAAACTAAAGCAAAATTGTAGCTTGATTATTTTTCTTTGACTTTCAAAAATAAAAACTTTACTGTTTATTTGATGGTGCCAGTTTAGGTGGTCAGTTAAGTCTTTCACAGCTGTTCGAAGTTCCATTTTCTCTGTATCTTTAATCATTTTTTGAATGCTAGTTTTGAAAACTCCTGTTTTTTCATGTATGTTCTTTTGACTTCCGTAGTGTTAGTCTTACAAAGGTTCTGTAAATACTGGACACTCCTTACATATTGTTCAGTTTAGATTGGGTAAGTAATAAGTAATAAATATATTTTTCAACACTATAGCAGAGAAACTGGAATTATAGCAGGCAGAGCATGTGAGAGGTGTGGAGCGGGGATCGTGATCGTGACTTTTTTGTCATTCGCACACGGCGGCCATTCATACACAGCGTCTGCGCTGTGGAGCTGTTCAGCAGACCTACATAATGAAAACGGGCATGAATTCTATAATTCATGAAAGCGGACATGTCTGCAACTCCACTCACATGCTCTGATAGCAGGCCGGGTGTGCCCCGCTGTCGGTGTGGACAGTAGAGATGGGGAGTTGCTCCCGAAGGAGTCTATTTTTCATCTCCAACATGTCTGGGAGCTGAGGTCAACTCTTGGCCAATGACTCTGAGAGTCAAAATGCTTGGAGCTGACTCTTCTTTGTCAACTTTTTTTTCCAGTTTTCCGTTTTTTCTTTATGTTCTTTCTGTTAAATACTGGGCTTTAAAACAAAAACCAAAAGCAAACAATATTTTTCACAGAGCTTTGTGGAAAACAGGATGAAACCAGGATTTGCTGCTTTTTGCCAGCTTCTTATAGCAGCAAATCTTAGGTAGCTGCCGCATCTCTTAAGGTGGACGAGAAAAGTCTAATAAGAAGCTGGCAAATATGAAGCCAACTTCAGCTTCATGAAAAGAGGAACAAGATGACTTTTCTTTTTCAGTGAATTCTGATTGCAGTAATCATTTTCTCAGTACATCACTCCAGCCCTCGTTTCGTGAAATAAGTGGAATTTATTAAGTGGGCATCTCTTATTTATGTTTAGGTATCATAGCCAAAGAGCCCACCTCTCTGGAAGAGGAGCTGAAAGAGATCCGCCGCAGCGGCAGCAACCGGGACCTGAGTGGCTCCTCCTCCACATCCACAGGCCCCGCTCCTTCGTCCTCAGAATTCGCCATGTCGGACATCTTCTACTTCTGCCGGCGCGGTGTGGAGAGCATCGTGGATGATGAGGTGACCAAGCGTTTCACAGCCGAGGAGCTAGAATCATGGAACCTGCTGACGCGCAGCAACTACAACGTCCAGCACATCAGCACACGGCTCACTGTGCTGTGGGGGCTGGGGGTGGTCATCCGCTACTGTTTCCTCCTCCCTCTCAGGTAAATGATAAAACCGAATTTCAAGACACACATGCTAGAAAACCAAGACCTGACATGAACTCACAAAACTTAAAAAGTACACAGTAATAAAGAAAACACAGTAATATGATCTGTGTTCAGTGGGACAAAACTGAGCTGACATTATATGAAAACATTTTACATTAATCAAACATTGCGTTAAATAAACAGGCAAAATCATTACAGTATGGAGGCCACGTGCCATTAAATCTAACGTCTTCAACAACAGAGGATGGTTGGTCATTTAAGGCACTGAATTTGAATTTTTTTAGCTGAAGTTTGCGATTTTGCGCTATTGCTATTGAAGAAACACACACCAAGTTTTGAAATTGAACACGCGTCTATTAATGCCATCAATTGTGCGTCAGGATGGGGGCAGAACTCTTGTAGCAGAGCACAAAAGCTTATATGACAGAGGTTAAAGACAATATATGGAGGACAAGAGCTGAAAGGCTGTGAGTGACGGAGTTCATTTGCTCCTTTTTAACGAGAGGAGCAATAAGTAGAAGCAGAGCCTTGAATTCCCCCCCACTGACCTATAGAAATACCTGCAGAATCACTAGCTCTTGTAAGAGGTGGTGGAACTCTTCATGCTGGCGACCACTTTTGTTGAAACTGTTATAAAGAGAGGTGGACGAGTGAAGAAAATGAATCTACAGCTACTACAGCTACTACCTCCACAAATAATAACGGTAATAATGATGCAAGAGCTTTTAAAAAACAATGAAATATTAAAATATTTAAAAACTCCACTAAGCATTATAGCAGTATTATATCATGATTTTGTGTTGTTATTATTATTATTAATAGTAGTTGTATTAGTGTAATGGGAAGTGCATTAAAATAATATGTAATGAGAAAATGAGCTAAAGCTCTTCTGACTTAGAGCTATAACACTTGCAGAAGGTAGCGGTGAGAAATGTTAGATTATTTGGGCTTGAGCTGTGTCTGTTGTCAGTTGGGAGATACTGGAAATAGCTAGAAAGCAAGATAACAGCCAAATTGGTCGTGACTAGCCTGCTTATATCTGATCCTGAGGGGTGAAATAGTGTTATTTTGAAGGTAAATTTACTTTCAGTACATGTTTGAGGACCTTCTAAACACTGTATCTGCTGCCACTTTTCGTAAGTCTCCCAATAATAAGGCAGTTTGCGTTTAAACCACTGTTTTAAATCCATGTGAAACTGGCTACCGTGAGTTGTTTAAACTTTATCAAGTGGAATAAGTAATCACCGCATGTATAGTATCTTCTAGTATTTTCGGATTGCTCCTCCATCAAATGCATAGCACAAGAGAGAGAAATAGCCCCAAAGCTACAGGCTTAGCCAGTTTTGTGCAGTCTTGTGCAAAGGTTTGAATACCCCTGGTCAAATTACATGTTTTGCTGATTTTCTAAATGAAACATCCTCTCCAGGGAATAAATTTCAATGCACAGTTTCTTTTTATTTGCTGAGTTTGATGAAGCCATATAATGGAAATCTGAATAATCTCCATTTTTTTTACATAGCTTGATATAATATGTAAACATTGTTAAAGTTTCAAGACATACAACTCGCTCCCCAGTCCAGTTAGTCCATATATGTCACAAAAGACCAACACATTTACAGATATCCACCTATTCGGCTTACAGCGGTTTAACTCTGCTCATGCTGAAGTTATAAGGAGTGTTTCGGCCCAGGCTGCTTTTTGAATGAAGCAGAATACAGGACAGCCAACCAGAACAGAGCTTATGTACATATATCAGTCTTAAAGGCACAGCAACAAATACGGCCTGTTTGATTCTAAGGTACAAAGAGAAGTTGTGAAAGTGTCACATAAAAATTATGACTCATATACACTCATTTGACCAGGGCTGCCTAAACATTTGCATACGTCTGTATCAGGTCAGTGTCTGATTAGTGCCTGAAATTGGTGCAAATGACTTGGCACATCGTGCCCTGAATGTTCTGAAAAGAAAGGGAGGGGTCAGTGTAGAGTGGCAGGGAGGGGGTGGAGCAACTGGAATGATGTTGTTTAAGAGTCAAAGATGGAAGAGTAAATATTCCTCTGTTCACTCCCGTACACACACCCAGAGCAGCTTATTTTAGAACGCCATCATCTATTGTGAAGAAAGAAGCTGCTCCTCCATTGACTCAACAGTAAAGGCACAGAGAAGCCAGCAATGTGCTGCTCTCTGATTTACATATCTCTCTCGATAAGCCAGTCTAACTTAGGTGTGCTGCTGCTAAAAGGTCAGTGTAGATGTGTCAAATGAACCCTTTGAAGTCTGCTTGTTATTGGAACTACCCATTCCATTTGTGTCACTTAATCGCTAAATGTAATTCTATTATTACAAAAATTAGTTGTTTGCAAAAGTAAGTGGACCGTAGGGGGAAACAAATAAGTGCACCCCTGTTTGACCACCTCTGGCCCAACTACATATTTTGTTGACTTTTGAAGTGAAAAGAAGTAAAGACAACTTCTTAAGCAGTTTGTATTATATCTGTTTTATATTTCTACAAATTCTAATGCATAGTTATTACATATTTGATTTACTGAACAAAATAGAAAAAAAATTGCAAAATTTTGGACACCCTACTAAGTCAGCACCTAGTAACATCCTCTTTGGGAGACATCATAGCTTGAAAGCGCTTTTTGTAGCCTTTGTAACCATATTTCTGTTCCTATTTTAGGAATTTTCACCCACTTTTCTTTGCAGAATGCTTCTAGTTTGGTGATGTCATGGGACCGTCTCACACAGCATGTTTAAGATCTACAGAATAATTTTCAGTGATGTGTAAGTCAGGGGACTTTGAGGGACATTCCAAAAGCTTCAGCTTACGTTTCTCGAAATAGTTCATTGTGGATTTTAAGGTACATTTCGGATTATCGTCCTGTTGTGGAAGCCAGCCTCTTTTCAGCTTTCAGTGTTTTCTGACTGACTGCATCATATTTGCTTCAGGAGTTTGCTGATATTTAGTGGATATCGCTGTAGTGTTTCCTGGGCCGATGGCTGGCACACAACCCCCAAACATAGTAGGTCCACTGCTATGTTTAACAGTTTTTGTTTGTTGTTTTTGTCAAATGCTTCTCTTTGTGTTGTCAATGTTCACGTTTCTGGTGAGGTGGCAGGTTAGTTTTCCTTTTGATGACTCTTCCATGCAGATCATGTTTGTGCAAGCAGTGCTGCACAGTAGAAGAATGCACCACCTCTCCTGTGTTAATTAAACTGTTCTGCATGTCTTTTTTCTGTCATATGGGGGTTTTGCTTTGCCTTTTTGACCAGTATATGCACAGTTCAGTCTGAGAGTTTTCTCAGTCTTCCAGATCTTGCCTTGACTTCCACAGTTCCCCTTTACTGCCATTTCTAAATGACATTTCGGACAGTGGAAATTGCTGGAAGCGATTTGATATCTTTTTATAGCCTTTGCCTGCTTTGTAGGCATCTGTTAGCCTCATTTTTAAAATCCTCAGCCAGCTTCTTAAAGGAGCCTATGGATGTTGAAAGGTGTCCAAACTTTTGCGCATGCCACGGTTACTATGTTATTTTTAGCTTTTTTGACTTCATAAATTAGCAGAATATGGCCAGGGTGCATAGATTTTTGCATACAACTGTAATTACATAGCTGGTCATATAATGAAATACATTTCAGTTCAATTTGCATTCTGTATCAACAAATTTAAGTCTACTCTTTGGCCTTTTTCCTTTGTTTCTTATTAGAAAACACAAATACAAGTCATAATAACACAACATATCATAACAAATCATAATAAAATATCACCTCTTTTGATTACACACAAATGTATTGATGGAAAGTTTACAATCTGCACTTTTTTAGAATTGCTGGCAATAACGGTGACTTTTAGGGGTGAAAGCTTGGAGCATTTAGCATATTTTTACTTGACAAAACCAGCAGACCAGAATTCTGATGTGCTGCTGAAATGACCACATGCGGTTAGTTATGCTTCAAACGCCAGTGTTTTGACTGAGTGATGTCCGGTTTATGTTGACGTCCTTTTGCTCTGACCTGAGATCAGTTGTACCGTTTCCAGTGTGATTGTTCAGGCTGTGATGTGGCTGAGGGCAGCTGCTCCTGTGTCAGCATGAGAGAGAAACTGCTACCTGCACTGGAACCTCCAGTAACCCCGCTGTGACAGGCTAGTCTGAGTTTAGCACATTTAACTCCAGGCTAATTCTGCCTCTCCTCAGAGCCATATGGGGCTTCAATAGGATTAGAAGCTGGCAGGTCACTGGCCTTAACCCACATTCTATAATATACACTCCAGTCATTTGTGTGTGTGTAGTGATAGAAGCACTGGGGGAAGAGCTTTATAATTGAGCTCTTTTTAATCAGATGTTCTTCACTTGGGTATTGTGTGTGCTTAATTGAATCTTAAGGTAGCTCTTTGCAGGAAGGAGTTCACTCAGTGCTCAAGTACAATGTTGAGTCATTTTTAGAGCTTGCAGGAGTTCACGTAAGCAGCTATCTTGACGGTGATGATAGGTACTTATTTGAAACGTTTAAATCAAAAATAATTATCTCTATAAAGAGAAGCTTATTTTTAGCCCTGTCTTATATCTTGCTGGCTACTTTGTCTGTCCCCTTTAACTCGTTAAAATCTGCCCCCAGAGTAATTGGGCCATGACTATAAACAAAACAGAAACAGTTTATTTTGACTTAAATTCACAAATTCACAAACAACAGATCTTTAGGAGCCCATTCATTCTGAACAAAGCTACATGTTTACTTTTTCAGCTGAATAACACTGTTATAACTTATAATAATATGATACTAATGTTGAGGAAGATTTTATGGAAAAGTAATTCTTGTACACATAGGACTATGTGTAACACAGTTCAGACGCGTACGGGTAAAAGGACTTTACTCGAGTTCAAGACAAACGTTGTCAAAGGCCAAGGTCAAAATCAGACAAACCTGAATGTACATAAAATGTGGTGTTAGATGTTGTGCTGTAATTCGTAATGCTTGATCACTAAAGGCTAATGGCATATCTGCTTCTGTTATTTTCAGGTTGACGCTAGCCATCACTGGGGTGACACTATTGGTTGTCTTCACCACCATAATTGGATTTCTGCCCAATGGGAGGTAAGAATCATGATTTTTGATGACATGGAACTTGAGTTGAAAGTCTTTTTTTTCTGTTTTATTTATTAAAATATCTTAAGGCCTATTTGAGCTGGATTCATTTTACTAGAGGGGGTCCCCCTAATGTAATATGCAAGAGATTCACCTGGCTGCTTCGTATGAGATCGTATCTGTGTAATTTCCCAAAATTACCTCAAATAGCCTGGATTGAAACATCAAAGCCCAGACATTTACTTCAGTGATAAAGCCTTTACACATGGAGTGCAATTTATTTAGACCACAGTAAATTAAATCACGCATGTGTTTAACATTTGAGCGCAAAAAGGCAACATTATTTGATTTGCCCTCTGTTTGATTTTTGCGAACTTTCACAGATTATAATGTGAATTCACTGACCGATCACTATTGTCTCTAGTGTTGGCATGGTGATAACCAAGCTGTGTATATATGTGAGCCATGTGTAAAAGCTCTCAGAGCATTCCAGCTGCTGAATGAGGTGGTCAAACTCTTAATGATTGTTTCTCTTTTCCAAAATGGAAAGTATTCCACCCAGTGTTGGGGGAGGACCCTTCTTTTAACATTTAATTTCATTCTCTTTCTGCTTAGCTCATCACCAAACATGTTTTAGATTTCAGTAGTCCTGTGTTGGCATTGAGGACAAAGGAACTGTGCCAGGAGCGCCATTTAAGAGGTTAACTTTTTCTCCCAGGTGCTGATGTCTATTACTACACTGAAAAAGAGGTCGCTTAAGGGTTGTTTTGAACTTACGTGTATTCAGATGTGTACATTGGCTCAGCATGAATTCACTCGGTTATATCAACATAATTACTATGTGTAAGTACTTAATTTAAAATACTTAATTTGATGTACCGTTTCATTTGTGTTGACACATTTAAATCATGTAAATTCAACAACTTTTTTTCAGTGCAGGATTTGTTGTAACATTATTCAGACAGGACTACTATTTGTGAGGGACCTCTGGGTTTGACCACTCATCGAGGGTAATTTGCTCCCGAATAATTACTTAGCAGACTTGTAACAACTACAAACTTTCCCAGTGGATTAAAATCACACATCTCTTCAGTAATCACTCAAGTTACAGCGCCTCCCCATGTAAAACTAATCTGGCTCCAATAGCTCTTTAGTCTCGGATGGGACACTCTGTGTAACAGAAGGTTAAACAAATGTTTGTATGTGTGTGTATGTGTAGGTTGAAGAATTTTCTCAGTGAGAAAGTGCATTTGATGTGTTACCGCATTTGTGTGAGAGCCCTTACTGCCATCATCACTTATCATCACAGGTAAGGACACATAAACACTCATGAACTCACAAACAGTGGTGATCGTTTAACTCCTATGACTGTCAATATAAAATGACAGCAGCATTTGGAACTTCACATTGTAGGTGCACCTGAAATCTTTCTTGCTTTTCAACTTAGCAACATGACAAACACATACATGCACAGTCTCTAACATACTTTATTTGCCTGAGGACAGCCTGAACCTGCCTGATCACATAGACCCATACAGGATACACAACTCTGTCTTTTCTGATGACCCGACTTAAAGGTTTAAACCAGTTTTTAATAATATCTGGAAAATTAAATGTTTAACATTTAAACAGAGTCATTTAGAGCAGTTTGGTGTGGAAAAACTCAATTCTATATATGCATCGTAAACATGGGGATCCCTGGTTACTATCACCACATTTATAAAGAAATGTGAAGTCTGGTAAGTTTCTCTACAGTGAACCATTTTACAACCCCTATTCCAAAAAAAGTTGGGACGCAGTGTAAAATGTAAATAAAAACAGAATGCAATGAATGGCAAATCTCATAGACTTATATTTTATTTACAACAGAACGTAGAACTTAACCAGATGTTGAAAGTGAGACATTTTACCCGTTCATGAAAAACATAACTCATTTAGAACTTGATAGCGGCAGTGCATCTCAAAAAAGTAAAGTGCTACTAATAAAAATCAGCTTGAGGAGCAATTTGCAACTAACTCACATGACTGGGGGGCAAAGCAAAGCAAAGATGGGCAGAGGTTCACCAATCTGCAAAAAACTGCGTCTACAAATTGTGAAACAGTTTCAGAAAAATGTTCAACGTAAAATTGCGAAGACTTTGAATATTCCACTATCTACGGTACATAATATCATCAAAAGATTCAGAGAATCTGGAGAAATCCCTGTACACAAGGGACAAGGCCACCGGTCAATATTGGATGCTTGTGATCTTTGGGCCCACTGCATTGAAAACAGGCATGATTCTTTACTGGAAATCACTGCATGGGCTCAGTAACACTTCCAGAAATCGTAGTCTGTGAACACAGTTCGCTGTACAATCCACAAATGCAAGTTAAAGCTGTATCGTGCAAAGAAGAAGCCATATATCAACACGATCCAGAAACGCTACAGTCTTCTCTGGGCCAAAGGTCATTTAAAATGGACTGAGGCAAATTGGAAACTGTTCTGTGGTCAGATGAATCAAAATTTGAAATTCTTTTTGGAGACCACGGACGCCAGAGTTACAAATATGTTGCCTGATGCCTAAGACATTGTTTTATAATAGTTTTAAGATAAAGTTTTGCCCTAAAACACATTTTTTAACCTTATTCACGGTGACGTGGTGATCTTTTTAACACCAGCATTTGGAACTTCACATTTGAGGCGCGCCTGAAATCTCTCTCACTCTTCAACTTACCAACATGACAAACACTTGCATGCACAGTCTCTAACGTACTTTATTTGCTTGAGGGCAGCCTGAATTTGCCTGATCACATAGACCCACACAGGATACATGATTCTTATCTCTTCTAGTGACCTGACTTAAAGTGGAATTGCAGTTTTTAAAAGATGTAAGGGCGTTGCAGGGCGTTCCCAAAGAAATCTTTTTCTTCTGATTTATCACTATTTTACTGTCATCAACGTTACATATAAAACCTCAGAAGATGTGTAGGTTTACTGGTTGTTTTAGATAGCAATAAAATGGCTATATTTGTTTTGTAGATATAGTGATGACTGGTTCGTATCAGCACCACTGAAAAGAAATTCAAATCAGTAAGTTTCTCTTCAGTGCATCATTTCGCATCAAAATGCTCTGAATGCCTTTGTTAGCAACTGATTCATGCAGAAACCTTGATTGCCTTTTAGTGCTTGAAATGTTAGCCAGTAACAGATGAAGCAGGTAACATCTTAGTCACAACCATAGCGTTCACTGATCTTAAATAATCTCTCGTGTGCACAGCCGGATTTATTCAGCTCAGACGTGTCATACATGCTAGAATGTAATTGGCACATTACTGCTTCATTTTGCTGCTTGCAGACAGTCAGATCTGTGATCTGTGAACTAATTGCCTAACTTTAAGCCCCTGATTAACCACGTCAGCTCTGACTAACTGCTTACTGATGTGGCAGTGGGCAAATGAGTCACAACAGCATTTGAGAAGCAGTTGCATTTTTTAAGATAAAATACCATTTTATCAAAGGTCAAATACCAGTAATGGGAGTGCTTAAAGGAACATTCCAGCGTTTTTCAACCTAATCTTTAACTGTTACATCTGCAGCATCAATGGATTACAACAGACAATGATTCTGACGTATTTCTCTGCACCAAAATGCTGCTGACTTGAAACGTATTTGAAGCTACTGGAGAGTTGCTGAACCTCTGTCAGTAAACATTTGTAGAACAGTTATTTGTAAATGAAGCTGTAAATCTGTACAGTTTTTCAGAGCTTTGGTTTTCAGAGGGCACAGTTCGTGGCAATTCATCACTAGCTTAGGTGGGGTTTTACAGGCTCTTACCTGATCAAGCATGAATGCCAGAAAACTTTAGGCTTAGGACAGAGGTCGACAACCCAGATGGTAAGAAGAGCCATTTCGTCCTTTCAACAAAAATCAAACCACCTTCGGAGCCACAACATTGTATGTCCATTGTACCATCTTGGCTGTTAATATGTTTCAGTATGTGCTACTGTTCTATATAGGCTAAAAAATAAAATATCAACGAAAACACAGACTTTCTTTGCTCTGCTTTAAGCTTTAGCTCAGCTATATCCGCTTTTCCCACATCTCCGGCAGGAAACTTTCTTGTAAAATTTCTTTCAATGCTCAACTTTTTACAAGGCTGAAGTCAGCTTGGCGTTTGTCAGCTTCTAGTTCGAATTTTCTCGTTCCACTTTAAATGGTGCAGCTGCCTCAGGCACCATTTAAGGTGAAATAGGAGAATTTGAACAAGAAGCTGGCAAATGAGAAGCTGAATTCTGACTTAAGCTTTGTGACTTTAGTGTTCGACATTTTCTTGTTGCAGATTAAACGTAAATGTAAAGTGCTTATAAATGCAAATAAGTCCATTCGTCTCCAAATTATGGATGTTCGTCTTAAATCTTTCTCTTTGCTGTTTCGTTAGCTACTAGCTAGGTGAGACTGTTGTCTGGATTGCTATGGTGATCAACAGTCTGCACACTTCAGGGTAAAAGGTGTATTAGTGTATTAGGCCACATTAACTCCAGCATTTAAGACCCTTTATTGTTAAAACTGTGTTGAACGATCAGCAGAGCTTTATTTTACTGTGAAGGAGGATTATTTTATTTTTACCTACAAATCAAAATCTGCCATGGAGCCACAACAGGGCAGTAAAAGAGACACATGAGGCTCCGAGCCCATGTTGCTGACCTCTGCTTTAGGGAAAGCAAAAGTAACCGGAACTACTTTTTTTCCCACTGTGTTGCCCCAGTATTTTAAAGTTGGATCAAACGTCTCAAGAACAGATTTGTCACATCACCTGTATTGTTAAGCCACGGTCACAATTCTTTCCCGGTAGTGGTTAATTTAGCTTCACAGCAAGTTAATTTAGGTGAACTTTAAGCCTGCAAACTTGCGAACCTTGGAAATGTGATCCAATATAAAACGATATAGTAAGCTGTGGTGGCATGTGATTAGAGTGCAACTTGGGTCCCCAACTCTAGATTAACTTGCACAGAGGCTTTCGAAGGCTAGAATCAGCCTGTGTCTGCGCATACGCTATATACCCTAAAGGTTATAGATAACAGTTTGCAGCAGTAACAGCCTCTGCTCCTCTAGGAAGGCTTTACTCTAGAATATTGCAGTGAGAATCTGATTGCATTCGCCAACAAGAGCATTAGTGGGGTCGGGTGATGATGTTGGGTTATTAGTTCTGGATCGCAAACGACATTAAAGCTCATTGCAAAGCTATTGGATGAACCTCCATCACTTCAGAAAACATAGTTCCACTGCTCCACAGCCCAATGCTGGGGGGCTTTATACCCCTCTAACTGATGCTTGGCATTACTGGCACATACGGCTGCCCCAGAACATCCCAATTTGTTAGCAATGCTGTGCTATGGAGATCATACAAGCTGTAGTTGAACGTCTGTGTCTGCGTCAGTGTTGGGTACACCTTAGAGTAGCTGTATTCTCTTTTTGGAAGTGGTATCTGGATACATTTAGATGTTTAGTGTATTTTGATACATATATCAGCAGTAAATATTTGTTAACTGTGTTTTTTTTTTATTTTTTTTTTATCACTGACAGTGACTTTAAGTTAAACTAATTCCATAATGCCTTTTAAACTACTACTTTTATTGATTTGAATTAAATGTCAGGCTTTTTATGTATTATGGATTTTTGCTGCTTTATGCTGTCTCTCATGAGTAAGTAATTGTTAGGTGGTGCCTTAAGTATTGACCTTGTCTGCTCAGCAGCCAGAAAACACATCAGCGCACCACAGAATGAAAAAGCAGTGAAATATAACTTCTCTTTTTATTGATTTATAAATCCGTTCTACCACTACTACTAATGACACAAATAATTCAGCCAAACAAAGTACTTAACCTGTGTCCAGCTAAACTGATCTGAAGGGTGGATGAAATCAGCAGCGGCTTATCTCTCATGAAAGGAATGAAAGGAATGCCCCTGAGCTGTGGTGTATGTGTGTGTGTGTGTGTATATATATATATATATATATTATTTTTTTATTCATAGGTACACAGATGAGCCAAAACATTATGATCTACTATGTTCTTGGTCCTTCTTGTGCCACCAAAACAGTTCGGACACACTGAGGCATATACTCTACAAGACCTCTGAAGGTGCCTTGAAGGTATCTGGCACCAAGACATTAGAAACAGCTCCTTTAAGTCCTGTAATTTGTCAGATGGAGCTGCCATGGATTGGACTTTTTGTTCTAGCACGTCCCACAGATGCTTGATCAGATGGAGATCTGGGGAATTTTAAGAACAAGGCAACACCTTGAACTCTTTGTCATGTTCCTCAAACCATTCCCAAACAATGTGTGCAGTGGGGCAAGGCACATTATCTTGCTGAAAGAGGCCACTGGCATTGGGGAATACCATTGCCATAAAGGTCTGCAACAATGTTGAGGTAAGTGGCATCCAGGGATTCTTAGCAGAACATTGCCCAGAGCATCACGCTCCCTTCCCTGGCTTGTCTTGTCGCCAGGTAAATTGTGCACATGTCCAGCCATCCATGTGATTTAAAAAAAATAAACAGGACCAGGTGACCTTCCATCGCTCCACTGTCCATTTCTGATGCTTGAGTACCCAGTATAGTCAACAGTGGAGAGGGGTTAGCATGGGCTTGACTGTTCTTCAGCTACACAGCTCCACACGAAGAAGGGTGCACTGCACTGATTGTGACACGTTCCTCCCAAAGATTTCTGTCACTTGTGCCACACTAACCCTTCTGTCGGTTCAGACCAAACCGGATAGCCCTCGTTGGCCTCGAGCATCGATGAGCCTTGGGCACCTAACAATCTCTTGCGGTTCATGGTTTGTCCTTTCTTGGACCACTGTCAATAGGTACTCACCACTGCTGACCAGGAGAACCCCACACGTCTTGCCATGCCTGAGATTCTCTGACCCAAAAATCTGGCCATAACGATTTGGCCCTTGTCAAAGTCTCTGAGGTCTTCACACTGTTTCTCTCATGTCCATCATGTCGAATACAAGAACATGTGCCGTGTATATGAGAGAATCAATCTGTAAATGGTCATAGTGCTTTGGCACACCAGGAGATGTATATATAATTTAGAAATATCAAAAATCTGTCAATATTACAAAGAACAATCTGTTATTTAACTAAAATTTGCAGTGTATTTGAATGTACTGATCACTCTGAATCTATAGAATCCATATTTTGAAACTGAGCTACAATAAATAGTTTATTCTCGACTCACCATGGTTGTGATCTCACAACACGAGCACATTTATATAAGCCCACCTATTCAGGATACAGCAGTTTGGTCATGTAAACAAGTGTTCATGGAAAATCAATTACATTTTGGTACACTCTTAAAAAAGATGGTTCTTCGAGGGATCTTCAGTAATGACAGTAGTTCTGTATAGAACCGTGAACAGTCAAAGGTTCTTTGTATGGTGAAATGTTTCTTCAGATTGGTGGAGAATGTGTTGTATTTGGTTCTGTATAGGCCCTTTTTGAAATAGGGTTCTGTAAAGCACCAGAAGGGGTTTTCTCCTGTTACAATGTCAAACTAAGATTGAGATTGTGCCCATTGTTAAAATATTATGAGGAACCACTGACTTAGAACATCGTTGGAGTCTGTGCTGATCAATGAAGTATGGCAGCATTAAGCACTTGTGCTTACGAACATGGTTTGTTATCCCATGACATGTGGGATCAGCTATGCTCCTTTAGCGTACAACACTGAACTGCTGCTAAGTCGTGATGCTTTAGGCCACGAGGCAGAGCTTGAATAGGGTGTTTATGAAGTCAGATGGGAGGCGGAGGGGCCTCAAGGGATTTTTACCTCCAGGACAGTGTTTGTGTATGTGCTCATTGTGCTCGGTGCAGGCCTGGTCTTGCTAGGAACTAGCTGTGCTGTGATGAATAACATGCTTCATGCTTCTGGTGTTCAGGCCCCTGTATCCGTTTCCCTTCCTGAAGGTTAAGCACTACTATGACAGTCTCTCTCTCTTTCTCTTTATCTTCTCTGATGTTTCATCTACATCATTTTCCCTTCTTTTGCACCACCTTCTTATCGTTGTTGTCAGTTCTGGCATTGGCTTTGCTGTTTCACTCTCTTTCTCTATTGTTCCTCCTCTCTGTTTCTCTTTTCTCTATCTGCTGAACTCTGTCTGGTGCGTTGTGGACCCTTTTGGACTTAACGTCATCAGATTCGTAGGCGCCGTTTTCCCAGAAGTACAGACCGTCAGAGAAACGCTGACCACGTCTAGACACGCATAATTGTTTTCATTTTAAAGCCGCAGTTCAGCAGAAAAGTCTAATTTACACAGTTTTCCGTATCTTAAAGCACATGTTTGGTGTCTGACGTTTGCTGTTTTAGTTTTGCTCTGGTGCTTTGAGGCTAATGTAGTTAATAAGTAACGGAAGCTTACATGCCACCAATTAGCATCATGCAGAATACATGCCGAAGTAATCACACCCTCGCCTCAAGCCACATTGAGTTGTTAAGTAGTAACCTTACAAATCTGTTTCTCATTTTAGATGTTTTCCCATGTAAAATGGCTAAAGGAGATATTTCTGAGAAGATTAAATATAAGATAATGCACTTGCTTAAGGAGGTAGACAATTGGTGGAAAGCAAGTGGGGGGGAAAGGAGTTTTTTAATATTAAAAGACTGCTAACAACCATGCAAGACTGGTAGACCACCAAAACTGTCCCCATCAGATAAACAGCACTTAAAGCTTTCATGTTTGATAGAGAGGAAAGTCAAGCTCCACTCCTGCTTCAGATCTGAAACCATCCCCAGGTGTTTCTGTCCATCCTTCCACTGTGAGAAGACAAACCAAGAGTCTGAAAGGATGTGTAGATGTTACAGAGCCCTAATGAGAAAAAGAAATAGATACAAAAGGAAGAAAATGTGCACTAGCACCCAGGAATGGCACTTAGAGTCTAACTTTGTAATTGGGATTTCTTGGATTGTGAGAAGCAGAAAATGCAACAAACTTCTAAGACTGAACTTTGGAGGTGTGGAAAAATTACCCTGCAGATTTCATTAAAAACTGAAAGTGAGTTTCCTGAAAAGAATGGAAGCTGTGTGAACACACAAAATGCTGCGAAATTAATATTATATTTAGTTGAGACGTCTGTGTAATTTTCTGTTAAATGTATGTTTTCTGCTTTTTTCCTGACTCTGCTGTATGTAATTGTCATTTTGACTGGAAATGGAATAGATAAAAACGTGGTTTCTGATTTTTGCTTTAAAGGAAGGTGCTTTGAAAAGTGTCAAATAAAGAGAATCTTTATTTGTTTCTTGTGTTTTGTGTCACAGTGAAAACAAGCCTAAGAATGGAGGAATCTGTGTTGCCAACCACACGTCTCCCATCGATGTCATCATACTAGCCAGTGACGGCTGCTATGCAATGGTAAGAGTATGTGTGTGTGCATGCGTGTGTGTGTGTGTGTGGTTTAAACAGTTGTGAGGATTGAGCTATCAAGTGGGTGTGTATGTGTATAAGTGCGTCCAGTACTATGCATGTTCCTGTTTTTCTTTAAAATAAATAAAATAAATAAATAAAAAAAATAAAAATAAAAAACAGTTGTCCTTAGTAGTTTAGGCTCGGGCAGTGGCTGTTTTGTTTTGGTACGGCATCATTTGAGTCAATGCAAACCAACATGTGTAGTAATACAATACTAGTGTGGGTGTGTGTGTGTGTGTTAGGTCGGACAGATCCATGGAGGTCTGATGGGGGTTATCCAGAGGTCAATGGTAAAAGCATGTCCACATATCTGGTTCGAACGCTCTGAAGTCAAAGATCGCCATCTGGTGGCCAAAAGGTAACACTGCAGTACAACTGCCACCATATAACTTTTAAATTTTTATAATTTTTTTATACCAGAGAAATAATAAAATCATTAATTGCTTTATTAGTTATATAATTAATTGCGTTAGATTCAAATTCTGTTTTGAACTATTCTGTTTTGAACTCCTTGTTTTTGTTCATGTTAAATAACGACAAAAAATTGGCAAAACTGTTAATTGTTGTTTTTCTTTCCACAACAATTCTGCACTAGAGTTGTGCAGTGTAATGATATTTATTATTACTGTGATAATTTATGTAATGTGCTTTTCTGAGCAAATTGTGGATTTCGTCACTACTTAAAAAACACTGACCAATTGCTTTACAAAGAGAGCATAATTAGACCTGTGTTACTGGTTTTAGTGTAGTATGTAACTTTGAATAAAAATCAATGTGGTCATAGTTTTTGACTATTTTTTAAAATGTTGCACTTCTGTTTTTTCCTTTTTTGTGCTTTTCAACTTATCAAACCTCAGAAAAACTAAATATTTGATATATATTGTGTATTTGTCTGCAAGTATTGTGATGTTTTATTTTTGCCATATCGCCCAGCTCTAGGAATTCATTTTTGTCAGATTAAAATCATAATAAAATATCTCCTTATTGACTTACAAACGCAAATGCAGTAGATGTTGTCAATTTAGAATCCAGGCATTTGTCTGCATTCGGTGAGCTGTGAGTGAGAAACAGTTAATATAAAACTACAGTACTTTTGTACAGCTGCAATAATCATGACCTCTACGAGTTTCAGATTATAGATGACTAATGCTTTTTATAATCAATACAATATCGTTTCAGACTGAGCGATCATGTAGAGGACAAAAGCAAACTGCCGATCCTCATCTTTCCTGAGGGTGAGCTCTTGGTCTTTTGCCATTTTTAGTACTGTTACCTGGCTTGGTTACTACAAAACAGTGAGTCACTGCAAAATTCCTGAGTGTTTTAGATGCATTTTAAGATTAGATTAGGGCATTTATGTTTGTTTGTTTGTTGGATTTATTTCTAGGTACCTGCATCAACAACACATCTGTCATGATGTTTAAGAAGGGAAGCTTTGAAATTGCCTCCACCATCTACCCTGTGGCCATCAAGGTTTGTGTCTGTTTAGCAGAGTGATTTCGCTGTGAATTCTGAATTGCTGTTCTATTCTTTAACATTTAAAGATGAAAGTGTCCCTGTAGATGTGGGCAGGTTATGCTTGGGATTTGTTCTGAAGCAGGATTTCCAGCTAACTTTGAGCTCAGTTTCAGTCTATCACTGGATTTGCGGTCTCTCGATGATGGATACATTTTTTTGCCAGGCTACCATGGCAACTTTTCACCACTGCAACATATTGCACACACCTACTCTGGTCCAGGACAGGTTAGGGTTTGGGATTTTAGCTTTATAAGTAACTCTTGGACCAAACAGGGCTGGGTTTCTGACCAATTTAGGAACAGCCTTTTGACGAGACGAAGGGTTGACCCCTCTGGTCATTTTAAACAGGTCCTTTTTTTTCTTTGTGATGTCAGTTATGTGAAAAATATTGGGTAATGCTTCATTGATGGGCAGCATTTGTGAGGCTACACAACACCTACATAAGCCTTTAATGACAACTTGACACAAAGCTACATAAACATTTAAAAGCAAGTTGTAATAAAGGCTGTAATGTTATTTCAGAATTTTACCTGTGTTATGACAACTGTTGCTTGTCGGAATAAGCATTCATAAATGTCTGTATAGGTTTATGTCAGTTGTTGTGAAAGGCTTTTGTAACTTCATGAACGCTGCTTTTGGTAAAATGTTCCTAAGTATTTCATTTCATTAAAGAAAACAAGTCATTCTACACAGATATCACGAATATAAAGCTGTCGTCACTCAAATTAGCACTTACATGTTGTCAGTGAAGACAATGCTGTTTTAAAAATGCTTTACTTTCTAAATACTTTTCATTTTTTTTTCCTTTTTTGAAAAATAAGCCGCTGGACACCTTTTTAAAAAAAGGTTCTAAGTAGAAACGTCAGCACATTTTTCATCAATCTTAAGAACACTTTAATGATACAAAGGCTTCATTTTCTTTATGAAAGAACCCTTGAAGAACCATGTTTTTATATATATATATATATATATATATATATATATATATATATATATATATATATATATATATATAAATAAATCATTGCTGTCGGACCAAAACCTTGTATCTCCATTTTTGTCATTTTTCTGTTTCTGACATAATTTGAAAATACCTACTGTCCTTCATATTCTGTGTAAATTTCAAGATGAATGGACTGAAACAAACAGCCCAAAAATACTTGGAAAAATGTCTGGTTCCACTGACTTACATTAAAAGTAAGGTCTGTTTTTCCTTCTCCTGTAAAGTTAAATGTTTACATCCGATGGGTACATTTGCTTCACACGCCAGACACCAGCCACTGTGGCAGGTTACCCATAAAAAGCTATATAAAATCAGTTTAGACTGATCTAATGATGTTAAAAGCAGAAACAGAGCACCGTATGCATGAGGGAACCATTCAAGCAGAAACCTGACGCAGCATGAACACGACACACCGAGTGTAAATTAGCTGTAACTAACTTAATTCATTCGGTAGCCATAGATACAGCATGTCACAGTACAGAAATGAATGCAATTATCAGACTAATTACTGAAAAGGCAGAATTTATCACTTTATTCAACACTTTACTCACAATTTTACTCACATTCGGAAGGATGTGAGTGCTATTACAGTAAGAGTCTCTTATTATTCTACTGTTCAAATGTACGCTTCCTTGAGTTTAACTAACACTAAACAACACAGTAACACTAAAACATTTATTAAACACTGTGTATTTATACTATCACTACTGCTGCTGTTGCTACTACTAATAATGTGGTGAAAGAAGGATTGATTAAGTGCTTTTACATGCTAAAGGTACAGTTAAGATGTACTTAACTGCATGAATATGTTATGCACTTCAAATGCATAACATATATTTTTCTGCATTTTTTCAAGACTGCTTTGCTAGTGCCACTACCCCCCACCCCCCACTAAACTGCCCCAGTTTGAGTTTGACATTACTGCCTTTCATTATATTTGCAGTCTATCACAAATTACTGGCTCTAAACTGCGTATATAGGACAGTAACTACAACACGCTGCCATTTTCTGTCAGTGTCAGTTTTGTGCAATGATGTGTTAATGTTGGGCAACTTGCGGCTTGCGTAAGACTAGAATCGTGTTACATAGATTCTGTTGTTGATATGTGCTGTGTGTCTGTCTGTGTGTGTAGTATGACCCTCGCTTTGGAGATGCTTTCTGGAACAGCAGTAAGTTCGGCATGGTGAATTACCTCCTCCACATGATGAGCAGTTGGGCCATCGTGTGCAGTGTGTGGTACCTGCCCCCAATGAACCGACAGGTGAGCACCGCACACTAGGAATACGATTTGACTTGCCTTTCGATTTTAATGTGATGATTCGGTTTCGACTTTGGTTTCCTCTCTTTTCTTTTTAATGTACTCACTTCCCAAAGAAGCGTCTTTATTTAACTGTAATGTTTAATAACTGTGTTCAGAATAAAAGTCCGTTAACTTTAACAGTACAGTAGCAGGGGAATTCCACCCTGAATGACTTTTGTTAACTTTCATCTTGTTTACATTTGAATCATGCACACCTTTAGAAAAATGGGTGAAATTCCCTTTGAAGTCCTTAAGCCTTAAGGGACTGTATAGGGCTCGCATTCTCAAATGACTTGCATGACCAACCCATTCTTTCCATCAGTGCTTTTGCCACTCAAATCATTTACAAATCTCGTCCGAGTGGGCCTTGGCGTTGGTCTCCCTTCCTCTGCTAGAACAGATTGGAAACGGAGGTCCAGCTTTGCATGCACACATGCAAATGTGTCTCCTATTAGCCATGCATCTTCAGATCAGCGTCCAGCGCTCAAGGAAAACAAACAAAGTGGCTGGACAGACAAATCACTGTGTCGTGGTAGGGTTTCATGTTTTGAATGCCACAAAGATCTAATGGAAAACACACCTCCGGCCTTCAGTCTTAACTACGATGTGTAAATGATTGAAGTGCACAAATGAGTTCTTTGTTGAGCGACTCACATAAATGTGTTTGTGTTGCCAGTGTTGGAATAATCAACCAAGGGTCACTAGTTTTGCTTTGTGTTTGTCTCTTAGGGCTGGGAGATATGGTCATAAATCTTAGTGTAATATGTTTTCCATATTATTCAAGAGCAATAATTATCAATAATCATGCTAATGCTAAATTAAAGTCTGAATAGTATTTTAAATCCTGAACAAAAAATGCTTGTGTTTATGGTGGTGTGATATACTCATATGAAATGCATAAATGTTAGGGCTGTTAAACTTTTAAAATAATCATTAACAATTATAATGGCATTAGGTTGTGTAGCTAATCACGATTAATCACATTTTTCATATTCACTCTAATTTGACCATAAAGAGAGATTTTTGGTCCAGTGAGAGCAGCAGTGGCTGCATGTTGCAGTCCTCCGCGTCTGTAATCTCTCACTCTCAAACTGGTACGTCTTGTTTCGAGGGAACTGTAGTTTTCCACTTTGCTGTTGCTTTTGTTAGTTTACAGCTTGTTGTGTTCTCCATAGTTCTCCCGTGAGCTCGGTCCAGAGTAGTCTTAGTAGTTACTGAGATTACTGATATTGCCGGCATCAGCAGTATGTTTGGCTTGTAAATTATACTTCAGATTTAACATTCTTGGATGAACAGATTCACAGCATTACAGTTGCTGGAAAGAACTTTTTATCAAGAGAGCGGTCAATCAAAGCTGCTTTGAATGCGAGGGTTACAGCAACGAAGTCATAGCGACGGCTTGCAAACAGCTGAACTTCAGGCTGCAACTAGATGGGTCAAACTAATAATAAACTCAATAATTTCTAACATTAAAACGCATTATTATCACATTTACTTTGAAACCACTAATAAATACACATGACAGTAGCTAGCTAACTGAGTGAAGGGGTTGCGTCACATCACCACCTGAAGTGGTGTACTGAAATGGCACTTATTTAACGTTAAAGCCTTTGCTGCTAATATTGAATTGCAGAGCTGAACAGCATAATTATTTTATTGGCAATAAAAAAAAACCCTCAAATTAACATCACAAAATGTTGTTTGGTTTTATTTTTGTTATGATTTTGTAGTCCAGGCCTAGGATCTACATGCTTTTACTTTATTCATAAAGTTCAAATGTCCTCGTAATGTCCCCAAAAAGATAGGAAAACGTGACAGTTGTGGCGCTGTGCACTAGGACTGCAATGACTGTTGGATAAAATGAGATTAATCTGATAATTAAAACATTCGAAAACCATAATGCCATTCGAATAACAAATACTTTTACCACTTTCATGAAACCACTCAGTTCTGTGCGCTGTTTTTTTCAGTCTGATGGGAAACAAGCTTTTGTTTATCAAGCTTAGTTCTAGATAGTCACCAGTAGCACGCAGCTGCTACTGTGAAATAATTGACCTTTCACATTGAAGTGAAAAAACCCACAATACTTTGGCGAAAGATAAAGACAGAGCCTTGAATCCTAACTGTTTTAAAGCTCTAACTTGAAGTGACAGTATGGGCTTTAATTGCCCAGTGAAGTCCAAATAAATGGACTCGTTCTCTGGGTTGCTATCTAGTTAGTGTCCTTACCAAGAATAAAAGAAAACGTGAGAATTAGTGACCTGTTCAGAGCCGTAGCAAACTCTAGAACTCTGTTATGTTCTAGATGATGTTTAATAGAATATTTGAAAGTTGCAGGACACATTTCTGTGGCGTCTTTGCAAAAATGAAGATATTTATCATTTCTTATATCCAGTGCAGCCTTTGCTTAGTGAGGTTAATGTTGGGGTTATGTTTAAATGTAGGAACATCAATGTTTTGCTGTAGTGATATTAGCTCAGTGGAAAATAAAGACGGTGTTACAGCCGTGTGTGAGTGAGTATGAACTCCCGTCACCCTGACTACGGCGGGAATAACAGGAAGAGACTTGATGATGACAGATGCTCTCCATCCAGCACCTCACATTACTGCGAAAAAGCAGATGGAAGTTCTCTCCCTTTCTCTGCTCTAACAATAACACGCTCAAGCCTAAACACTCGAAACCCTACACAGTAAATGTCTTAAATGTTTGAAACTCATCGTCTGCTTCTGTCGTAACAGGAAGGGGAGGACGCTGTGCAGTTTGCTAACAGGGTGAAGGCGGCCATCGCCAGACAGGGCGGCCTGGTGGACCTGCTGTGGTGAGTAAACGCTTATCCGCTCCTGAGGTCTGTGGCTTTGAGACGCTCAGAACAGAGCAGGCAGCCGCAGAGACTTCACTGAAGTCCTGAAGCGTCCACAAAGATATTTATGATGTTATGACAAACCTCTCCATAGAACATGGAAACAAATTTCTGCAGTTTTCCCCTTAGACCAAGTATACAGTCGTGTGCAAAAGTTTGGCCACCCCTGGTCAAACTACGTGTTATTTATTCTCCAAATGAAAATGAAAAAACACATCCTCTGCACGCTTCTGCACATTTTAATGCACATTTACTGTTTATTCGCTGAATTTAACACATTGGGGGAAAAAAACAAAACATAAAATATGGTCTGTGCAAAAGTTATGGCACCTATTTTTATTTCTTCCAATGTGTTAAACTCAGTAAATAAATAAAATAAACAGAAATTGTACAATTTGCGTTGTTCCATATAGAGGACGTGTTAACTTGTTTTCACTTTTCAGAAAATATGTCATTTGACTGCGGGGTGTTCAGACTTTATAAGACTGCAAAAGACTGTAGTAAATTGCAAATTTCATACTGCCAGCGTGCTTTTGTCCGATCAGCTGTCAGGACAGACCAGCAGTTTGTTGAGTCTCTCACAGAACTGGTTCTCTTATATAAACATATGATAAATCACTGCATCTTCGTTCCAGTAGAACAAATAAGCAGCACTGTTGTGGCTGTTTGAATAACAGCAGGTCTTGTTTACAGGCACACAGATTAGTCCGTTAGCGCTCCCTCGAGTGCTGAGTGTTTTAACTGCCACAGTAACGTAAGAACACGTTTAGTTTGTACAGGAGGACAAACTCATTGGCGTTCTTGCGTCTAGTGTGTTTCTGGCCTAAACCATAACACATAAAACCTTCTCAACTACTTAAGTAACATCACGTTATATTTGTAAATAAAACTGAGCAGCTAAAGCGTAACTAAAGAGTGTTGTAAGCCAGTCATCTGGATGCCTCAATTTTGTTTGTACTTGTGTCCATTTTTATAGATAACTGTATGAAATAATAATAGTGTAATTGTATAATATTTGTGTAACTGTATGTAATACAGTGCAAGATCACACATGACTAGGCCATTTCTGAAATGTTATCAGATGATTATGTGAAATGTATAAACAATATAAATTATACTGATAAACAGTTTAATTGTCCTTTTTGTTCATTATATATAGCTTTTAGCTTTTTAAAGTCTAAAGTGGCCAAATTGGCTGATTAGTTATTGTGCTTCCTAGCTGTCGATACTCATTAGCTCCCAACTGACAAACAGAAACAGCTTGAACTTAAATAAAAACCTAAAAAATAGCAAAAAACAACAAACGCCTCAACAAGTGTGTTATATGCTTTATTTTGTTTACATAAATTTGCCTCAAACCAAACAGATGAAAACGTTCTGTTTCAACGTAAATGTGATATGTGATAGTGAACGACTGTGGGGGGAAAATTATGGTTAGGTTAAAATTGTGGTCATCTTAAAAATTTATGTGAAAAAATTAATTAAAATAAAAATGAAATGAAATGAAAATGTGTCAGAAAAAATCAATATCAAGTCAAATAAAAAAAAATCAGTTGAAACCATAAATAAACTGTATTTTGCTTTGAACAAAGACTCACTTTTCCAGATCAGAACTGTAATTCTAAATCTTTATTACTAGTTAATAACATTACTTTTATTACTTCTATTATTTGTCTTTTCTCTGATCTCCCCAAATGTTTTTGGAACACCATCACATCTCATATGATTTTATTTCAGACCAACTATTTTATTATATTAGGTCCACATACAGCCTATGTGAAAAATATGGAATTTAACTTGATCTCATTTTGTCCTAACCTGTGTTGGGGTTGAAAATAGGGATGCAAATTTTGGCAAATTCTTTCGGCTGGAAACCGACAGTAACCAACCGCCATTAGTCAGCAGTTAATCGTTAACCAGCAAGACTAAAATCAAGACCGTGACTCATCAAAATATCAGATAAAGATTGTTTAGTTCCGGTTCTGGAATCTGAACGAGACGAGACATTGTAAAATACTTTCCATACACACACGATTCTGTTTTAATTCACTGAGATATTAAAAAGTGTTCAGTGGAACGTAGTGCTGATAGGTGGAGCCAGAAATCAGCGTATATATGAAGTAAACAGCCCAAAACTGTATTAAACATAACCTACAGTAGAACCTGATTTAGTTTGCACTGAGGGGCTGACATCTATGATCATGGTGTGACCAAAAACTAAAAAGTATTTGGTCATATCTGACTGGAATATGTAATGATGGGCCACAGATTACTAGGCCAAATTAACTGCCATGACTGGGGCTAGCTTAGGCTTGGTGTTGGGGTCCACCACACCTTTGTCTATAACTGTACACGCCCATGTGGGATTTTTGTACAAGACAGTTTCTCTCAGAGAACGAGGACAGACTAGTCATCTGTCTTGTCGCTTGCAGATGTTTGCTTTTGATGTGGTATATTGATGTACTGGTCCTGTCGTTCTCTCAAAAAGTGCTTAGCGCTCTTTTTAGCTGTGCTTAGTGGGCCTATTTAGAAGAACAAGTTGCATGTTGCTCCCTCATGTGTAGAATTCTTGAAAAATACTTGAAAAAGCAAAGCTTAAAAAATAGACCAGCATATCAAATAGTAACTGTTGTTTATCAGAAATAAAATACAAGTAAATTAACCTTTTTTTTTAACCAGCACTGGTCAAACAATTGTTCTATCAGTTGTTCTGTTTGCCTGTTAACAGTTAACCGCTTAAGCATGTACATCCCTACACTGTTAGAAATAAAGGTTCTGTGCAGGTACATCTTTCATTGATCAAGGTACAAACAATGGTAATGTACCCTCAGAGGTACAACAGAGGTTTTAAGGTCCAGTTGTGAACCTTAAATATGTTTTTCCAGGTGAAAAGTTTGTATTTGTACCTTTTCTTAACCGAATGTTTCCAAACAGAACAGTAAAATAAAAGCCTGGAGAAGAGACGGGGTGTGTGGAGTCAGTACAGCTTAGGAAATATCATTTCAGTGGATTATGGTACAGTTATGGTCCCTAAGGTACTGAGATGTACCGTTGAGGGAACCACCCCAGTGACAAGAGGGGTACTCCCCCAGTGACAGTTTACTACCTTTTTTTTCTGAGAGTGTGGTTGGAACAGAAAAATGTGAAAAGATTGTCTCTGCTCAGCGTGAACTTGTTTGCGTAATGCTGATTGGCCTCCATTACTTGTTAGCTACATTAGCCTCATAGCTCCAAAACTACAAAATATATCTTGGCTGATTTTTGCCAAATTATAATATTTATAAAGAGGAAATGTATTTGGTTTGTGTTTCTTCTGTTTTTTCAGGGACGGTGGTTTAAAACGGAGCAAAGTGAAAGAAACCTTCAAAGAAGAGCAACAGAAACTGTACAGCAGGATTTTGGTGGGAACTCACGAAGACCGCAGTCGATCCTGAGGACCTCCGAGGCGAAGGGCGAGCGAGAGGAAAACGCACTTCATCAGAAAAACCGAAAACATCAGCAGGATTGCGCAGCCAGCCGACTCTTCAAAGGTCTCATTTCCGTTGTCACGACTGAAAAAGGACTTGCTTTTCATTCAGGTCCTGCTTTTATCGTCATACTCCAATTATTACCTCTCATTCACTAATCAGAAGAAAATCCTGGCATAATTCGATAACCTCATCGGTTTGTAAGGGTTCCATGACTGTTTCCACCTCTGAGACAAACAGGTCGCTATCAACCCTGTCAGGATGCTTCGGGCTGGTCGGTCAATTCGACAACAGAACTGTTGCTTGGCAACCGTGATGTACTGGGGTTTTTTGTCTGAACAGCGTATTTGTTACATTTACTTTTTTTTACATTTACACTCTATTTATTATAGTCATCATGTAGTCTTACTGTTCTCACTACTGTCTTTGCTATTATGTGAAAGGAAGATTAAGCATAAAAGAGATGATTATGGGAAAATTCCACAGGCATGAAATATAAATGTGTCTTCACATATATTTGTTGTCAACTTTAGCTAATGGGACTTAGCTAGTACCTTTCATTAGGGCTGCATGATATGGACAAAATACCATATTGTGATTATATTGCTACACATTGCAATAGCAGTCGATGTGGCATGATCATAGATTGGCCTGCTTTATTTTGACCAAAATGGTCAACTTCATTGGAAAACATGAATGACCCCATTCATCAGAAAGATTCAGTATCACAAAATACTGATCATAAATGATATATTGTGCAGCTCTAAGTCACATTACTGTGATCCTTATTCACGATTTAACATTCATTTTGTTCAGTTGTGAATGCTATATTGTCATTGGGTGTTCCCTCACTATTTATCTTCTGTTACTGTCTGGCAAAACCATAGAATCGGCTAGAAGGTCTCGCCTCCTCTTGATGGTTACGAAATTGCAGCTTCACTATTGGCTAACACCCGGGCTGTATTTCATCATTACTTAACCAGATAACCACATTGCCTTGCAGAAGGCTTAACAATACTGGCCGAAGAAAGGGCCAGTCGAAAACGTTCTCTCCACTTGTGTAAACATGAATGGTAGAAAGGGTGTTTTCCTGAGGCAAAGCAGTGATTGTGAGTAAAGGGATTAAAGCAATACATGCTTAAGGGTGTTGGTTGGTTTGGGGGATATCAGCATATTCCGTAATGCTTATTTTTGGTATTTACTAGGGATGCACAACGATATCGGATTCAGATCAGTGTTGGCAGATAATTGCTTAAAAAACATTATCAACATTGGGTGGATGTTTCGGTTTTAAATGTATATTTATATTTAATACATATTTGTTGTGTTCTGTAAGAGCAGAATGTTTAGGCCACACTGGGCTGCTGACCTAAAATGTCTTTTTTTTATTTTATTTGTAAAAAAATGTTTATATTTCTCCACAATGTCCAGCTAGACATAGTCCCACTTTCTACGTTTTTATAAATGTTTATCTATAGGCTATAAGATCTATAACTCAGAGACCACCCTTCATTTATTTAATTTCCTGTCAAACTGGACATTAATTACAAGTGCTTCATGTTTCAGGAGATATTTCTGAGGAGATTAAATAAAAGATAATCCACTTGCGTAATGTGCACTGTGAGAAGACATCTCTACGCTTTGAGTCTGAAAGGATGTGTAGCTGTCAAGAAGCTGTTACTGAGAACAGGAAAAAAGAAGACAAAGAACCGGCTGGTGTTTTCAGTACAATGGACTGACCACCCCAGAGTCCAGACCTCAACACCACTGAATGTGGGATTACTTGGATCATGAGAAGCAGTAAATACAACCAACTTCTACGACTGAGCTTTGGAGGTGTGGAAAAATATCTCTGCAGATTTCTTTGAAAAACTGAAAGCGAGTCTCCTGAAAAGAATGGAAACTGTAATAGAGGCAAAGAGGGGACACATAAATACTGAAAAAGTTGATATTATATTTAGTTGTTGAGACGTCTGTGCAATTTTTTGTTAAATATAAAATCTTTTTTTTTTCCTGAAAACTTGTTATGGCCAGAAATGAAAGGGTGGTCTCTGACTTTTCCACAGTACTATATGCAGATGAACAATATCAGATAATTCCCATATCAGTGCATCCCTAGTCCATGCCAATAGTGTAAATGTACCTTAAGAATATATTTGACCATGTAGTGTCTTGTTCAGTTTTCCAGTTTGCCAGTTCATGCAAGCCTTTTATGTCACAGTCCAAAGCACACTACTTGAAATACCTTCTGTCAGATCCTAAGACCCCAGCCTGCCCTCTGTTTGCTGCAAAACTTTGACATAGAGCCTGGTGGTAAGTTCAAGGAGGCACGTACACACGCTAATTAAGGAAATGGTTAAGTGCAACACAATTGGCCTACTTAGGCTCTTTTTCTGGAGGACATTTTAAGCTCCATGTTGAGACCAGAAAGTAGTCTGTATTGTCTGTGCATTAAAACTAGTGTAGTTACTGTATATAGTGCAACATGTAACAGTATAGCACAAATATAGATGTTCTATTCCTGTATTCAGCAGGAGTGCAGCAAGCAAGCAGAAGAACCCAGTGAAAAAGAATGCCAGTCTGAATGCCCAGATGAATGCCCTCTGAGGTGGCATGAGCTCATTCAGTAGCAGTTTGCAGGAACGCTTCAGTTGACGGGTTCAATCTGGAAACACTGTTCTACATCTACCTCTACAGTTCACCTGTGCCTAGGCACTAAAGGAACACTTAGCATTAAATGGCACTAATATCCTTGTTTTGGCTCACTCTTACCTGATAATCTTGTCTTTTTCTGGTCAGCTTTACATGTGATCAGATCTGTACGTGTTTCCTCAAAGGTGTTTGGACCCCTTACCTGAAATGTGCATGCATTTAGATGCATTATGTCTCCCAGTGAAGAGTTCGGCATAATGAAGAGGGTACAATGAAGGTCTCTGTGAAGCTCCACGTGGAGGGATCTAGTGATCATCTGAGGCAGGCTGATTTTAGGCCTCGTTCCAATTCACTGAAACCACCCAAAGTCCGCTTAGAGTGTACTAGGGGTGTAAAAATGTCTCTGTCAGATTAACAGCTCTTATCAGCACTTAAAGCTGTCACTCCACTCTTACTTCAGATCTGAAGAAATCCGCTGGTGTTTCTCAATGCTGTGAGTCTGAAAGGATGTGCAGCTGTCAAGAAGTCCTTACTGAGAAAAGCATAGACAAAAAGGAAGGTTTTCTCTTCTGGTGTTCTCAAAACAATAGACTGACCACCCCAGAGTCCAGACCTCAGCATCGCTGAATGTGTTTGGGATTACTTGGATTGTGAGAAGCAGAAAATACAACCAAGTTTTAAGACTGAACTTTGGAGGTGTGAAAATGTTCTGTTTTTTTTCTTGACGATGAAAAATGAATAACATGTTCTTACTGGCCGTTTTGACTGGAAGTGAAGGGTGGTCTCTGACTTTTTATAGTACTGTGTTGACATGAAAAATCTCAGATAACAGCCTCTTCCAGTCACATTTGTATTTGTATGTTTTCTGTATTTTTAAAATCATTCAGAATCGTTCCATGGTGAATTTTCAGATTTCATTATGCTTAAAATGTATATTTACATTGTTATGAAGTCAGAGATTTACACCCCTAGAAGGTACACCTAAAAATATATTTGCAAAAGCTACTTTTTGACCTATCTGCTTTGATTAGGCAGTGATTCCTACCTTGATTACGCACAGCACAGTAAACACTTCCCTACAAAACTAGCTTGCAGAACTTGGATTAAGCCTTGGCTAAATAGAGAAAGGAAGTGTAGGAGGCCTAAGTTGTCTTAGGATTGGAGCAGAGCCACTTTATATTGGCTTTAGCCGTCCATGTGGGTGGGTGTATGTGTGTGTGTGTTGACTGTGTAATTTGCTTCAATACTGCCAGTGACTTGACTGCTGCCAGGCTCTAAAAAAACAACATCTTTTATCCTTCCCTTCTAGCATTCGCAAAGCTGAATCTCAAACCACCCTCCCCCCACCAAAAAACACATCACAAGTGCTTAAGTCATACTGAATATGGATGAACTTGTCAAACCAGTTAATAAAAACAATCTTGCAAAGTTTAAGTCTGTCATGTATGTCAAACTGGTAGAGCTTCATTTGTAAGCCTGTGTAAAAATTTTAAAAGCTGTGTTTTGTTATAGCTATCCGAGTGGACAAAGGAAGCTTCATCTTAATGGATTTATTACTTTCAATAATTCAATTACATTGTTTTCATCATGTGAAACAGGGTTTACGTAACGCTGAACATGAAAATCATGTGATTTCCATAGAGGGAACGCAGTTCATCACGGACATCTGTGAGATCTACAGCGTTCCCATGTTTGTATATATCATACACACAGCCGATGGTTCGAACTCCTCTGTGATGGTAAACTCTCGCTTTTGCTCATTCAGCTCACAGATTGTTGTTATAATGGAATGCCCCAAGCCACAGTGAATGGCCTAACGGAGGCACTAAGCCCGACAGCACCACTTGGGGCCACAGAAAGCGGTCAAGAAGGGGCACCAAGCCTGACAGCACAGTCAATGGCCATGGGCCAGAGACAGCCGCCATTCCCTCAAGGATGTATATCCCAAGCGGAAGCTGGCCACAAGAGGTTGCCAAGGCAAATGGTGCCACTGAGGGCCACGGAAAGTGGCCAGAGGGGGCGCTAGGCATGACACTGCCGAGGGCCGCGAATAGTGTCCAGAAGGGGGCATCAAAGCTGACGGTGCCACTGAAGGCCATGGCTAGCAGCCAGTAGGGGGTGCCAGGCCTGACAGCACCACCGAAGGCCATGGATTGCATCCAGAAGGGGGTGCCAGGCTTAACAGCACCACTCAAGGCGTTCTGAGATGGGCTCACAGGTAGCGTTCAGAAGGGGGCACCAAACGTGACCGCGCCACTGAGGGTCACGGATAGCATTCAGAAGGGCCACTAAGCCTGATAGCGCCACCGAAGGCCATGGATAGCGGCCAGTGGGAGGCACCAGGCCTGACAGCGCCACCTAAGGCCATGGATAGCATCCAGAAGGGGACACTAAGCCTAACAGCGGCACAGAAGGCCACGGATATTGGCTAGAAGGGGGTGCTAGGCCTGACTGTGCCACCAAAGGACACAGATGGTGTTCAGAAGGAGGCACCAAGCCTGACAGCGCCACCACAGACCATGGCTAGCAGCCAGTAGGGGGCACCAGGCCTGACAGCACCACTGAGGGCCACACATAATGGCCAGAGGAGGCACAAAGTCTGACTGTGCTGCAAAGGGAGGGCAGCTGGAGACAGCCACCAACATCTTGGGGACATGTGTCCCCAGCACCACTGAGGGGCTTCAGTAAACTGCTGACAGCACTACCGGGCCATGGAGAGTGGCCAGAGGGGGGTGTTTGGGAAATGGAGGCTCTGAGGGGAACTGTAGCTTTCCACTTTACTAATGCTTTTGTAAGTTTGCTGCTTGTTGATTTATCCATAGGTGTCCCACAGTATAGTTGTTCTAATTTGCACCTCTCTGTATGCCATAGACGGTGCCAAAGGGAAGCTCCTAGAGAAGTCTTTTAACTGTGTGTTTGAAAGGCTTTTTTAACATTAATTAAGCCATGTTAAAAGGCATGAAGCCCAGTGTTGGCATCACAACCTGCGCTCTAAACATCCCCATAGCTCCTAATTACCACTCTATCAGTACTGGCGTACACCACATTCTGTCATTGGCTCAACGGGTGTTGCAGAAACTGGATTGTAAATTGATGTATGAGTGGACAGAGCAGCGTTGAGTATTGGGCACTGGGGACAGTTTGTTCTGCCAAGACTTCCTTTCATTTAACTTGAATAATAGTCATTAATTTAAGTTGTCGCTGCCGAGCTTTTCCCTGATCAGCACTCAGCATGTGTTTCTGTGTGTGCGCGTCGGTTTGTTTGTTTTCATACGTTTTCAGGACAAACTTTGTTGGAAAATCAGAGAAGCACAGTGCTGTCCTGCTAACTTAAAACTGAAAGGGTTAGGGTTAGAATTAGGCTTAGAAAATTCTTAATACATAAAAAAAAATGCATATGGAACATTTGTTATTAAATATTATACATATTAATATACCATACAGGTATTACATATTTATAAAATGGCCTATATGTAATACTATGTAATAAAAATAAAATAAAATGCATATAACACACACACACACATATATATGTATCGCTGCTGTCGGAAGAAAACATTATATCTCCGTTTTTGCCGTTTTTCAGTTTTTGACATAATTTGAAAATACCTGCTGCCCTTTACAATGTCTGTAAATTTTATGATGCATGAACCAAAAGAAACGGCCCAAAATGACATGGAAAAAAGTCTGGTTCCATTGACTTACATTAAAAATATATTAGGTTTTTTCCTTCTCTTGTAAAGTGATCATTCTGGAGATACGAGGTTTTCTTCCGACAACAGTGATTTAATATATATATATATATACATTTTAAGCCCAAGTTCATGTAAAGAAAGAGCGATGCCCAGCAGCTTTAACCCTTACCACTCTTCTGAGCAGCAACAGCAAACACATGTAGTAATTTGAGGTTAACTATTATTTACTAGAAGTGTTAAACTTTTGAAAAGGGAATCTGTCCTTTATTTTTTTGCCATGTTTTTGCCATTGCTTTGTAATGAATGTGATGTAAATGATGTACTCTGTAATAATTAACTATATTTAGATCTAGTATATTTAGATATTTAGAACTAGTAACCCCTCCCCCCCCCACACACAGACACACACTCTCTAATCTACTGCACTAAGTAGTCTTACTGTTATTGAGCAATGCTTAAGAGTAGTATGACCTCTGTACATTTAGAAACTTCAGTTCATTTATTCAATGGAAAAAAACATAACAATTATAGCATTATTATTATTATTATTATATTATTATTAATAATAATTATTATGTTATAAAGTGTTATTGTGATTATAATGATGGTTATAATGTTGCTGTTATCATTATTATTTTATTATTATTATTTATTATTGTTTCTGTTGTTATTATTATTGATGGTGGTGACAGTAGCAGTACCCCTTGCAGCAGATTTTGAGCTGGCAAATATGAAAATGAAAAAACACAGCTCACTGTATAACCATAATCTAATTACTGGGGTTGGGTCAGAGGTGAGAATACTGACCCACTCAGTTCACTTCCACAGTCCAGCCCCATGTTGTGCTGAGCTGCTGCTGCCAAATCAAAATTAGCTCATAAATGAAAGCAATTAGGCCATATCTTGGCAGGCACAGTACAGTTTCTCTGACAATATTGCAGACGCTGCTCGGACTGCAACGTTTGTCTGCCTTTAAGCTAAGTTACTGTTATCATGTCTTACATGTATCAGCTGCGCACCCAAAGCCGAGTGTGTGGCTGCAGGTTGTACAGTGAACCTCCACTACTAGCTTTAGTGGGCGGAGCCAAAACACCGAGCCATAACAGCGGCAAAAAAAGCTGCTGTAGCCGAGCCCAAACCTGCAGGTTAGCTAGGTTAGACAGGGCAGCAGCGACTCCAACTCCCGCCCCACAGGGTTCGTCCTCTCCAGGCTAATGCAGCTAAGAACCTAAGTCCAATTAACATGAACGGAGGAGGAGAAACCCCGCCGTCGCCGTGCGCGGAGCCGACGGGCTGGACGACTTAACGGAGAGTGAGGAATGTGGCCGGTCGACTTCAGCTGACTGGAGTACAAACATGAAGCAGCACATCAACGCCTGTGTGGAGAAGTGTGTGTCGAGCCGAGGAGAGCGGTCTGAACCGTGTCTGTAAGCCGTTTTCTTCTCACTGCTTCTCGCGTTCGGCGCCTTGAGCAGCAGCAACAACAAAACCCCAGCACAGCAGCCCGGACTGTATTTTTCCCCCTTGGACCGTTTCTGGATTCTCGCTTAGCATGGAGCTGCACACGGACGTGTTACTAGTCACCGCAAACGTCGGCTCCTTATTTGACAATGTAAGTGTCCAAATGAATACTTTGAAGGGGGTCATTGGTGGATTTACACGGCTCATTGTCCCTTAGCTCCACAGAACAGGTATGACTTTAAGCGTTTCATAATGTAGCCCTGACTGCAACTGCACTGACTGACACTGAGGGCTCATTAAGGTAAACAAGAAAATTGCTTCAGTTCACATTATCAGTGTACCAGCAGTTGCCTGTTGGGACACGTTTTGGTGGGTTCGTGACGAAAACGTGTCGCAGAAGTTTCCTGCCCTATTAACATTAATGTCTGTGTCACATTGACACACAAGTTTGGCTCATTCACTGACTGGAAAGCGACGTTTTACACTGGAAGTGCTGTAATGCTGTGTGTCGTATTTCCACAGAATAACTCGGGCTCTCACTGACATTACGCTGCCAGCGTAAGCGTGCTCAGCACTGACGCCGAGCGATGGTGAAATAACGTACAGTAGAAATGAGGCTGAAGTTGGCTTCTTGTTCGAATTTTCCGTTCCACCTTAAATGGCGCAGCAGTTACATTCTGGCGCCCGGTGCCAAAATGGTACTGCTGCGCCATTTAAGGTGGAACGGAAAATTCGAACAAGAAGCCAACTACAGCAGATGATGTTTTTGTGTTGCTCGTACATTAATACTGAAACTCGACGTTTCGGAGTGAATTTTTCGAGATTTCGACATCTTCTCCTGACGGCTGGCTCGTGGCCGCGGTCAGTGCCGTTACACTGACTCTCCCTCCGGGGCCTCCGCTCTTCAGCCCCGCGCTAAAGTTGTGCGATCCGGCCGTTGGAGGCGACGCTTCGCCGCGAGCTTGCTGCCTGCGCGAGCGGAGCGGGTGCGCGTTCCGCCGCAGAGCAGCGGCAGCCAATCAGGAGGGAGCATTCAAATTCAAACAGGAAATCCCGCGGACGTTTAAAAGGCTGAGCTCTCGCACGCGAGCCCGCAATGCTGACGGAAAATAACGTTTTTTTGGCGAGATGTGAACGAGAGAAAAACCATACAAAGTCAGAATTTTTGTGAAAAAAATTTAAATTCTCGTAAATATTTTGTGAAAACTGGAGTAAAAATGTCAATTTAAATTTAACATTTTACATTGTATGTAGATTTACAGAGGAACAAGTAGAAAAACAAACAAAACAATAAAAACACATTTTGTGTTCGAAATTTTCCCCTAATCACTGGAATGTAGGGTATACATTCACTGTAATGACCCTAATCACTGTAATGTAGGGTATATATTTTCTGTAATGACCCTGATCTCTGTAATGTGGGGTATACGTTCACTCTAATGACCCTGAGTACTGTGATTTAGGGTATACATTCACTTTAATGACCCTAATTACTGTAATGTAGGGTATACATTCACTGTAATGTAGGGTATACATTCACTGTAATGACCCTAATCACTGTAATGTAGGGTATACATTCACTGTAATGTAGGGTATACATTCACTGTAATGACCCTAATCACTGTAATGTTATGTATACATTCACTGTAATGACCTTAATCACTGTAATGTAGGGTATATATTTGAAAATCTGCATCACTACATAAAACACTATTACAGGGAACAGAATTCGTAATGGCTGTAAAGAGACGCTACGTCGTGCGGGTTTGCTCATTAGTGTGCGACACCGAGTTTGACTGCATACATGACAAGAGCTTTCTAACATCTGTAACAGGTCTAAAGTGAGGTCTGTAGAGACGTTGCTGGGTTTGTAAACCAGCCAAAAGATGCTGCAGGTGAATCTTCAAACCAAACGACGTAGTGCATAATAGGTATCCCCATCCCTTAGGGTACATCGGTTGTACACTACTTATCGTGGTGCATTGTATCTTCTGCGGACACCCCTATGAAATGCGGAACCCCAAAATAGTGTAGTATATAGTTAATAGGGCACAGTTTCGCACACAGTTGTGGTTGTTATTTATGAAAGCTTTACTTTACTTTTTTCTCAATAGTAGAAGTATTTATTTATTTATTTTTTTTTCAAAAATTGCCACTATGTGGTAAACAAAATATTCCAAAGCTGACACATTTTGTCTTATGTATGGATATCACCGGATCCTCTTAATTGCGAAGTTGTTAAGGAGTCAAAATGCGAATGATACTACATACAAGCTAACAGAGCTGCACATTGAACTGACATAATAAGGCTGGCAACCTATGTAAGTATGTAATGTATTCCAATAACTTCAAGTTTTATTGCCGTTGTACATATGCAGGGGGACAAGGACAGTAGATAAAACGTGTATGTGATACACTGGGCAGTGAACAAAGAGTGCAGAAGTACCAGTAGAACAATAGACAATATACATATATATACAACATGTATGAAAAATAGTAATAAATAGACAATAAATACAAAACAAAGGAGAAACACAGAAGTGTACTGGTGCATAGAGGTGTACTGATGCATACAAGTGTACTGGTGCATAGACAGTAACATTACAAAATATATGCAGCATTATCAGAGGTAGGTCAAGTGTGTAAATTATTAGTGTTCCGTACACAATGTTGTGAGTTTTTGTTCATATGTTCATGCAAGAATGTGCAAGTGTGACAGTTAAGTTTCTTCACAGGCTACAAAATGACACACGGCTTCAGAGGTCAGAGAACGTTACTTAGAATATTCATACTTTTAAGATTTATGAGCTTAAATGTTACAGTTTAAAATTCAGGATTTTTTAGGCCAGGTCTGAATGTAAAAAGCAGACTTTCATGGTTGTTGTTTGAGAAATTGTGCATGAAAACGTAACTCGCATGAGCTTGTTTGAATATTCGGCTACTTTTCGTGACCTCACTAAGACTTTAAGATAAACCTCCTATGTTTTGAAAGTAGTGCTGACCCAGGATCAGTTTTTTTTACTTTTATGTCCGAATCAATGCAATGGAAAAAGGCTGATTGTAGATTGGTTCTCTGACTCTGAGATGCTTTATAGGTGCATTCATAGTGTACAGTTCATGTGCAAAAACACAGTCAAATCACATAATTTGTGTATTTGAAAATAAGTAAGTTAGCACATTGTCTACAGGGAACAAATCTAAAGTGCACAATTTCTACTTATTTGCTGATATAACATGAAAAAAAGAAAACACAAAATATAAAAAGTGCCATGACTTTTGGACAAACCACATTTGATATTTTTTCCCCTAATATGTTAAATCAAGCAAATAAGCAATAATTGTGCATTGCAATTGCTTACAGCTTTCCCATATAAACAGGAACATTCATCAGCCCTAAATGCAAACCTAAATCAAATCAAAAAACGTCACTCTGAACTAGAATATCTAATGCTGTTTAGCTTGTATAATTGGTGATATGAGTTCTTATGAACCTCTTGAGACGGTTATGGAGGAAGCAATAAGCAATTTGATACCCCAGATTAGGTTCCTCCTTATGTATGAAGATATCCCTCTGCACACAGTCACCTCTCACACCCTAAGTGGATTAGTTCACTCTGATTAAAGCCTTCTGTAATGCTTTCTGATAAAGAATCCTCCAGTGCCGTCGCCTCTTGGCTTAAGATGACAAACTTTGCTCTATTCAAACAGCCTAGAGTTGTTATTTTAATAGTTTTGGTGGGGACATTGCCTTCATTGTATGTGTGTGTATCTGTGTGTGTGTGCGTGTATGTGTGTGTGTGTGTGTGCATGTAGGGGTGGGGGGAGCTGCTGATCCTACACCAGTGGAAATTTGGCCACGCACCCGGTTTCCCGTGGCCATATTTGGCACAGAGTGAGCGCCTGTTTGGGTCCATTGTGACTATAAACAGATGGATATCTTTCCCCAGAGGATTTCAACCTCTCCTGTCTACTTTTTCTAATAGGTCAACAGTGACGTGCTGGCTGTAAAAACAAACTTCCAAAAATGGTGGGCTTTCTCGTGTCTCGTGTCGCTGGTTTACCAGCCGTGGCCAGTGCCTGGACGTATCTGACTTGCTATCTGTTATTATGAAGAAAAGTTCACAAGTGGTCTGACCTCACTGTAGCTATTCTGCTGTTCCATTTCAGACATTTATTGCATTTTTTGTTTGAAAGACCTGAAGCTTTGGTTTGCCTCTCAGCGCAGATCGACTGTGCAGTGCAGCACGAAAAGCAATATATCTTTTTGTGCAGTGGACAGCAAGAGTGGGCGATGTGTCAAAAATATAACACCATGATTCTTGAGGGCATAACATATCGCAATATTTAGTTTTGCTGAGATTTGAGAACGGACAAAATGCACCAAATAACAGTTGTGCCGCGTTACAAAAAGAAAGGAAGAGCTATAACTAGTGTTCAGAAGTTTAGCATAACTTTGGAATATTAATAATAGCTGTTATTTTATTCAGTAAGAACCTAGATTGAAATACTGTTAAATTTAGACACCAGACTGTATGTTAATTTTGGGAACATCAAGAAGTTATTACATGATAAAAATCACGTGATCTTCCTTTAGGTTTGATCACCATGCTTCTAATGTGAGGCATTCTGGATGTTTATTTTATAACTCCAGTCAATGCTGTGCAGCTTTCTCAGTCATTATACAACCATTTACATCTTAGCTCATCATCCAGAGCACATCTAACATTTCTTCGTGTTTTACAGCTTCTTATGATTAGTTGGTACCTGTAAAGTACAACATTGTTTAGATATTATAATGTATTTTCAACATATCCATTTTATATTATTGAGAATAGTGATTCCAAACTTCTGAATGGTGGTGTACAAACATTTTTTTAAAAAATAAGATATTTGAGATGGAATAATCAAACAATTGATTAAAAATAAATTTAGTAATACATTAAGTTAATGGAACAGTTCTTCCCATGAAGTTTACATTTTTATTCGCTGGTTGCTGTTGTTGTTTATAGTCTGTAAAACTGGTCTAAATCTGTCTAATGTATGATCCATGCAGTTGTTCTAGACTCGAAATGTGCTGACGATACCTATGCAGCGCAATTTATCACTATTACTATAACTTATTGTCATATTGCCCATCTCTAATGGACATGTCCAGCTCTTTTTTGACAAGTCTTAACTCTTTTTTGAGTCTTCCTTGCATTGCATAGTGAACATTTTAGCAAAAGGTGTTGTTCACTGAGAAGAAGGTGCAGTTTGTGAACCCGCCTGGTTGCTGTCTTTTATTACATGCTGCACTGCATGCCATTGTGAAGCCAATAATTCCTCATTCGGCCCCTGAATGCTTAGAGTGCACCATCGCACGCCAGTCCTGTCTGACAAGCACCTCGCTCAGCGCTGCATCATTCCTCTCATTGTTGTTTACTAGGGGTGTAAATCTCTGACGTGACAGTGATTCTATGTGGGTACGATTCTTTGGAAAACAACTCATTCATTTCAGTACAAAAGCAGAAATTTAGCAGAAAACTACACAGAGGTCTCAACAACCACAAATCCTCAACAATTGCACAGAAGATATTAACAGTGATATTATATGTCAGAGTTTTCAGTATTTAATGTGCCCACCCTTTGCTAAAGCTTTCTTTTCAGTTTCTTGCTTTCATTTTTTCCAAGAAATCTGCCGCGATGTTTTTCCACACCTCCAAAGCTGAGTCTTAGAAGTTTGTTGCATTGTCTGGTTCTCATGATCCAAGTAATCTCACTTATAAAGGACACAGCTGTTGGTTTTAAGATAATAAGAGTTAAAGTCACTGGAGGGAAAAGTGCACGAAAGTAAAGAATACTGATAGATTTAATTTTCTACTTAGTGTTAGAGGCTCAATCAGTGATTTCTGTAAAATAAATGTTTTCTGATTTTTTTCAGACACAGAAGAGTAAAACCTATACTTATTGCCTGTTTGGAAAATAAATAAATCAAATCGTGGTGTCAGATGTTTGCACATTTTGTTGCAAAAAAAGTATACTACGCTTTTGGGGGGGTTATTTTAACCAAAAAAAGTGATTATTGATCATTATTATAGATCATTATAATAGATGATAACAAAATCTATTCAGTTGAATTACCATCTACAGTATCAGTGCATTTTCACACATTTTACACTATTGCATACAGAATTCTCGTAAACACCACAGTGTGTTTTCTCAGACTCCAGCTTCTTCCCATGAACATGTTCAGTTGAGCCAGAGATGAAAGACAGTTAAAAGCATTTAAAGTAACTCTGAAATGTCAGCATTTGGATACAGGCCCAGTGATAGGAAATGATGCGTTTCAAATTTGGGAAATTCTCCCGAGATGGGAGATGAAGAAAGTTTCCATTGGCCCGCCCTTCCACTCTTTCAACAGAGAGAGAGAGAGAGAGAGAGAGAGAGAGATAAGGAAGTAAATGAGTGAATACACTGCTTTCCCAAGACAGAATATCAAGGTAGAATGTGTATGCAGGGATTTACATGCTAACGTAATACTAAAAATCAGAAATGAGATTGATCCAAACCAGGGACAGAGCTTGTATTTACTGTAGCACTGAACTTGAATCAGTCCATTCATTTGTCTGTCCATCTGTCAATACTGATATTACAAAAGGCTGCAATTTGCAAATGAGCCCTCTAACCAATCACAGTGTTTTTTGCTCTGTGCTGGGAGTTTCCTGCCCAATCCCGGTTTCTGTGGGTGCTTTGAAAGGAGGTGTTCATGTAGTTCACCAAAAGTAAATTAAAGTAAAATTGATCCGAATAATCAAAATTCAGCCTTCCATAACTAAGCCATCTAGTCACTGTGCGCTTGGTTTCTCAGTTTTTCTGATACAATTTTTGCGTAGCCAGCCTCCATTTATGTGAATGCTCTAAATTCTGAATATGTGCTGTTTGATGGTTGGTGGTTGCGATCACCTGTGAAATAGAGCTATGAACCAAACAAAGTCTATGGCAAAAATCAGTCAGCTATAGAAGTACAGTAAGTTGTTTGGTAAGGGTGTAACAATTTCAATATGGTACTGAAAAACTGAACAAAGAAACATTCAAAAAAGTTGTATTGAAACTATTGCCAAGATGCCTTTCAGTCTTTTCTGTCTTTCATGGAAACTACAAAACATTGGAAACAGTGGCTCGTATTCATCAAAGTTCTGTAGAATAAATTGGATTTGACCACCTTTAATGAGACGCTACTCGTCTGATTAATGAAACTTGCATACGACGTCGGAACAAGTGGACATTTGAGCATAAATGATGAACCTGCTTGAGAGCGTGAAATCAAGCGCCATCCTACCAGCACCTCATTAACATGAAATACAATCTAATTCATTCAGATGTTTCGGAAGGGAGCCAATAAAACGACGTCGTTCGGTAGCTTGTGAGCCAGTGGCTGTGCTCGCAGGTGGAGTTGGAGGTTGAGTAGTGAGTGCACAGCTCCCCCTACAGACCTGATTTTATAGTGTTAAAATTACGACAACTGTTTTGGTATTTTATATGATGTGGATAATAGTTTTGGTTAGTTAAGCATTTTCAAGCATTTTTTCAAAGTGTTGTTAAAGTGTTACTCAAATTTTAAAACATTTGATTTAACCACAACTTTGATTCTGAGACGCTGATGAAACAATAATAGTTACAGTTAATGCTTCGTTTTAGACTCATCAAATATGTGCACTGACTTTGCACATATTGTAATTATTCTTTTTATTTATTTTGTACAGATATTTTGTAATCTTTTGTTCTGAAATTAAATTTGTATTTTGTTATTTGAAATAAAAAAAAATCTTTCTAGTATATAAATAGGGCTCTGTAGAATCAAAACATTAAAAAAAGAACAGATAATTGAATTAAGCCATGACCTTAAAAGTTAAAACTGAAAGTATGTGGATGGATACACCCTGTTGTTTAGTAACGCTGTGAGTGAACTGAATGAATCACTTCCACAGAAAAGGATGACAAAGTTTCAGGGAAGTTCAGTGAAACAATATATATTGAGTAAAGTGTTTGTGCTCAGGATGCATTTTGCTGCAAATGAAACTTACAGTTTCTTTATTTACTGTGATGCCCTCTTGGAGATGGGTGTAAACTGATGACTTGAGTGGCACTTAGTGGCTTTGGTTGGTTTAGTTAACCCCAAAGCTTTAACAATACTTACTATATCACTCTAGTAACTCTGGGCACATTACATAGTGATTAGATACTAATATTAATAATATCTTCATTTTAGTTCATTTTTTAGAACCATCATATAGTAAAACTGCAGAATAAGGACAACATACTACACTCTCAAAACAAGTGTCTTAAGAATTAACAGCGTAAATAGCACATCTGTATGTCTAGTTAAGGACAACAAAGTGTATCACAGTCACTGTACTAGTATTGCAATACTAGTATATTTCTGCATATTATAACTGCGATACAGTTTGCAATATCTTAAAGAGGAATTCTAAATCCACCTCGAAAAAATTCTAATTTAAATTTTTACATAATTCAGTTGTTGAGGTGTAAACAAAGTCATTCTGAGTGGTTTGATGTGAAGTGGTGCACTATGGAGACACTTTCCAGCTCTGATTTCTTTACAGTGTTGGTGATAGGAGCCAGGGGTCACGTCTACAACGCAAATACAGGCATTTTGTTTACTGTCCAAAACCTCCAGTGAACCTACAGTTTATATGTATAAATAGTAAGTAATATATGTTTTCTTTGGGGACTATTTTGCCTCACAACAGTCTGCATGTGTCTCTCCACCATTAATGGATTTAAAATTAATGTTTTAGGACAAAAGCTTATCTCAAAACCATCATAAAACAAGGTCTCATCAGGCATTCGCAATCATTTAACCTTTCCATGAGTGAGCTTTTAGATGCATTAAACTCCTCAGACGTCTGGTTCCTATCACCACCACTTTGAACTAGTCTGACATGGTAAGTTTCTCTAGAATGATTCTGATTGACTTTGTTTACATTTTAGCCATTTAATTACACAGGAATTTTGAAAACCCAGCCTGCTTAAATAGGGTTGTGCAAAATCACCATTTCATTTCAGTATTTATTTATTTTATGATATTTAGTAAAATAGTATAATATATTACTTAATATATTATAATAAATGAAACAAAACAAATCCCTAAAATGTGATTTTGGTGTACGAATACTGGCACCTTGAACGGCTAACCAAGTACTCGAGTACCTGTGCCCATCCCTTAATATTACTGAATCAGCAATGTGACATAATTAAAGCTCTGCATTATTTTGAGTATCCTGAGATGCTGCTTTGACGTTTTAATGCTTATTCCAAGTGCCTGCATTGATAATGGTTAACATACAGTCCCTCCTTCCTGTCTAGAAAAAACACAGATACATGGCTGATGTTCATGAAAGTACTATTTTAGATTTATGTAAAAAAAAAAACAACAACTCCTAATTAAACCCTAAAATTATACGGTAGGGCGGTATGATATAAATTATGCTGACCAATCACAGGTCTGGATTAGTTTCTGCAGGTGATGTGAATGAAGGTGTTCAGGTAATGTAAAATGAAATTATTTTGGTGATGAGTGAACACTCATGACAAGCTAACATGGAGCTAGTAAGTTAAAGAACTAAGATGGGCCCTTTTACTTACTTATTTTGTTCTGGAATTGTTTGCCAGGTTGTCTTCCTCTCTGTTGACCTTGTTGTCCTTGCAGTGCAGTGTTATGCACAGCCTACCCACGCAGCAGCTCACCTTGCCCACCCATGCAAATAAACTATGCAAAGCCCCACTCGCCTAATATGGCAGATCCTGGCTACTTAGCTTCAGGTGTAACTTATTTGGTATTTTTAAGCTGACCCAGGAGTAGCTTTCCCAACTCAAATATTAATCAGGATAAGGCAATAATATTAGTCAGTGAAACGTCTGTGTATGGTAGTTTGGTGAAGCTGGTGAAGAGTGTGCATGTATAAAAATTCAAACAAATTCAGGCAAACAACAAGAGTCAGTGCAAGAGTCAAAAAGGAACACATGCTTCAAATAATGTTTTGGTTTAGTGGCTAAAATGAAAGCACGTCATTAACCATGGATATGGCAAAATGATAGTTTGGTGAAGAATCAAACTGACAGTTTTCCCTTACATCAGCCAAGGCATTTATGTTGTGCTTGGGTGCTGCTCAGAAACTTGTACATACCAGATGGTTAACTTCACTCCGTTCGGGTGCTTGTTGGAAGATACGCCCACCACACAGAAAAATAAAGCATGTAGGTCTGAAGAATACTCCTCCTGCTTTTTCTTTGCTGTATTAAAAAGCTGATAGATCACACAGAAGCACATCAGGTATATTTTTTTTATGTTCACTGCCAAGCTTACCATTTTTCACAGAGAGAAAAAGTGACAAGTTGAGTTATAAACTGGTGGAAACTCATTTGTTATCTTGAATCCAGAGTTTCCCACTTGTAAGACTTTGTAGGCCAAGTGCAATTTATAAGTCGGACAGCTAGTGTTTCCCAGTTTCTGACACCACTCGAATGCAACATTGGTGTCAGAAGTTATAGCACTTGAGATATGAGGCTAATGTAATGTCACTTGAGCAGCCAAGACATGTCTGTTTGCTTTTTTAGTTTTAGATTTGAGATACAAGGAAAATGTAACTAGCAAGTAACGGAAGCTTATACCATACTGTATCATCAGCGCTGTATTACTTAGCTACATTTACAGAATCTTTCTCCTTGTCCCAAATTCAGTCGATCAGCCAGGACATGTCTGCTATCTAAAGTTTTCTTTTTGTGCTGGAGCTACACGGCTAATGTAGCTAACAAGTAATGGATGCTTATACATCATATATCAGCATCATATTACTTGTTAGCTACTTTTACACAGCAGTCATTCAGTGTTTGGTGTCTGAAATTTACTTCTTTAGCACTTGAGCTAAGAGGCAAATGTAGTTAACTTGTAATGGAGCTAATACCAAACCAAAGAGCCCTGCTCAAACTGCCTAATTCATCACACACTTCCCTCAAATTGATTAGTGTTCTCGAAAAGACTTGCTCTTGTGGTTTCTGATACTGTAAAACATACTTTTTTTGGTACAAAAATGGACAAATGTACCAACAAAATTGAGGCTTTTCCTGTTTTCAGTTATGAGACATGCTTTTGTCTGTTCGTTCGAATATGTCTTGGTTATGGGGTAAAAGGAAAATAGTGCTTTTTTAAGTTTAAAACTGACTTCAGAACAGGGTCTAACTTTGTAACATGTACATAGTGGTTGGTCATTTGTTTTTTTCAAGTACCAAAGTAGGGCATTTAAGTATAGCACAGTGAATAATGTATGTCATGAGGTTGTAGAAAAAAGCTTGTATGGGTAAAAATATCCCCCTTGTGCAACACATGGTTAGCGCTAAATGGAAACTTTATGAATGCTGTCATGAGACGGGTGTGTATTGTCATGAAGCACAAATACTTCTGAAAGCCTGCAGTCAAAATGAAATGAGGCTCAGAAGATATCAGTTGACTGGTAAAACTTTATTAAAAGGACACATAAAGATAATCAAATGTTTCGTGAGAAGCAGAAACTGATAAAATACAGCAATAAATGCAGAAGGCCAAGTTATCAGTAAAGTATAATAAGTGAGATATGCTTCATAGTTTATTAAAATATCAGTCTCTCATTTTGAACTTTGAATGCTGTCGATGTTGCTTTTCGAAGTAGTAACTCCAGTAAACATCTGCTACGAACTTTTTTCCTGAAGAATCTGTTGCATCTGGAAACAAGCTTTTTCTCCTGAAAAATAAACCTAGTTAGTCCTGTTACGTCTGGAAACGAGCTTTTTTCCGGTAAATAAACCTGGTTATTTCTGTTACTTTTGGAAATTAGCTTTTTGTTTCCTAAAAAATAAACCTGGTTAGTTCTGTTACTTTTGGAAATGAGCTGTTTTTCCTGAAAATAAACCTGGTTAGTTCTGCTACGTCTGGAAATGAGCTGTTTTTCCTGAAAATAAACCTGGTTGGTCTTTCATATGGTTATTGCAAAGAAAACATGCTCATTTGTATTAAAAAGCTAGATGTTCCCAAATGTTTGATGGCCAGTGTCAGCATGTAATTCCGCTGTCTGTGCTAAAACAATCGGAATGAATGTTCCACACCAGTTCCTGAGAAGTTTTTCCATCTACATGTGTGCGATAAGAGGTTTTTGCGCTGCTTTTGTGTTGGGTCGTGTCTTACTATTGTTTGAGAGGTGGACACGGCCATGACTCGACACTCTGTTCTCAAATGCGGTGATAACCGTTTAATGAGACTCACGTTACCAGTTTAATCCTCATACACTTTCTCTCCTCATGTCTTTTTAAAGGCTTCACCTACTGTTGTCTGTGCCTCATATATTATTCAGCGTGGCCTTTGATCCCTGTTGCCACGCACTGCGAGTTATTGCTGCTCTTTGTTCAAACTCCCTTTATCTAAAGCTTGTTTAGGTTATTAAAGAGTAAAGTGATGAGGGTGATGTATTGGACTTGTTAATGAACCCAGTTGCCATATGTCATGTTCTGTAGAGTAGCGTAATAGCTGCAGGGCTTGACGTAAAAAAATTTGGAGGACTTGTCCTTTAGACAAGTAAATCCACATTTTACTTCTCTGAAGGCCGAAATCGCTTGGATAAGAGTTAAATACCGTTTGCAGATTACTGCTGCATTGTATAAGTTTATTAAAATGGTGCAGTTCACACTGAAAAATTTATGTGTATGTGAGAAAGAGAGAAAGAAGGGAGAGAAAGTGATTCAGTCCTCCATTTCGTACAACTCTTCTGATTCAAGAGAGAGATAAAGGCAGAGAGAGAGAGGAGAGAGAAAGATTTGAGGCTACTCAATTTAAATGGTGTTCCTTTATCACTTTTTTCACAACAAACTTGTCACTAAGACTCAGTATTGTTATCTCTTTCTCTCTCTCGCCTTCTCACTCATTCACAAGGTCAGAGGTCTATCAGCCAGCACTAAGTACCAGCTGGAGTGCTAACGTTCAATAACAGTAATGAAATTAAAGTCACTAACTAGTTAATAAGCATTAACCAAATTCTGCTTCTTAACTCTAAATGCATTTAAAGGGCACATATACTACATTTTGTAAATGGCTTCTGTTTTGGTCGGCTGTCCTGTTTTGTGTTATGTTCGAAAAAGCAGTCAGCGCTGAAACACTCCTTGCAACATCAGTGTGAAAAAGTGGAGCTAAAGTGCTATCGGCTAATATATGTAAATGTGTTGGGTTTTATGACATCACAAAAATAATGAATACAAACCAGGCTGTTATATGGACTGTATGGACCAGTACATTTTCAAACTCTAACAATGTTTACGTACTACATAAAACAAAGCAAGGCAAAAAACACAAGGCAAAGTTGTTTTTCCATAATATAGACCCTTTAATGTTTGCAAAACAGGCACACTCGTAGTGAAAAGACGTTAACAAATATGAAAAAATATCGAAAAAACGAAATCTAAAATGTGCCATAACTTTTGCACAGACCACATTTTATGTTTTGTTTTTTCCCCATAAGTTAAATTCAGGAAATAAACCGTAATTGTGCATTATTTTTTGTAAATTGTGCATGTGCCGAAGTTTTGTGAAGTGATATTTTAACTGATTTTCACTTAGAAAATCAACAAAAAGTCATTTGACCAGTGGTGCCCAAACTTTTGCATATGACTGTATAGCTTCTTGTGTAAATTTGGGCCTATCAGTATATGCCAAAAATAATTTAACACCAGAATAATGAAATCAGATCAAATTGAGTTGCAATTCAGTTCATTCATTCATTTCTTGAAATCCGTCTACTAACTATGGGCCTCATTCCCCAACAGCTTCCTAAGTTTGTTCTTAAATGTGTTGTTGAGAAGGTTCCTAAGAAAAAGTCTATGTCAGATTCATGACGCGTTTTTAAAGCGCAGAACTGTTCTCACCTTTGTGCTCTTGAGATTGTGTAGATTCCGTTCTTACCTAAGAACAAACCCTGAATAAGAAAACACTGGTGAATGTCAGAATCTTCATCAAAACTGAATGATCTTATGTGTGAATCTGTTGCCTTTGATTTATTAAAACACTGTAAAAATGAGAGGTCAAGTCAACTTAAAATGACTTAGTAACTAATTACATGGCTTTTCTTGAGTTGACTCAACTTGAGGACACCAGAGTTCACCCAACTCAAACTTCTTAGTGGAGTTAAAAGTTCTCCCAGCTACTGTTTCTAGTTTCTCTATCTCAGGTAGAAAAACAAAACTGAATTTGTGTTCTTTTACTCAATTTCCCCACTAGCTGGCATGCCTTCCATCACATAGTCCCATCTGGCACTGGTTTCCTCTTGGGCTTCCATATATGCATATATGGACACCTAAGTTATTGCTTATTAAGGTATGCAAACTCATAATCTCCTGATGTTGGGATGAATCATCATGAATCAGACAGTTGTACCACATGAGGCTATACCATGCTTTAAAGTCAAAGCAACAAATGTTTTTTCCAGTGTATTAAACATTTGTAGACACAAAATCTGAGTTGCTTCATGTGTTCCTGTGTGGTGCAGTGGACAAACCTGTCACCCCAACAGGAGGTTGTGGGTTTGAGCCCCGGTCATGCCATAGCCATCATAAGTAAGGAAAAATGTCTAGCAGTGTTATGTGATGGAAAGAGTCCTAGCTAGTGAGGAAGTTGAGTATAAAAAAGCAAGTTCATTTTATTTACCTAACTGAGATGTAGAACTGAAAAATTAAGGGAACGTTTGACTCAACTAAGAAGTCTGAGTTAAGTCAACTCAAGAAAAGCCATGAAATCAGTTACTATATCGTTTTGAGTTGAGCTGACCTCTCATTTTTAACAGTGTATTAGTAGTTTATTTCTGAAGAACATCAAACATTTTTGTCAAGCACTAAACATTTTTGTTACTAGTTTTTGTAACTTGAAGGTGTCTTAACCAAATCTGATTGTTGCATTGCTGCCTGTCTGGTTTTTGAGACTCAGACTGTTGACGTGTGAAAACAGCATTTGTTGTCATAACTGAAATACTTTAAGAGGATCCTGAAGATGGCATCAGGACTGGTTGTATGTGATGTCTTATCTTTAGTATGGACGTCACAATACCAGACCTTTGGCACTGATATCAAGCAAAGTATTAAAATGCTTGATTCCAAAACAGTACAGTGTTTGGAATCAATATTTTAAAATATTAAATATTTAAAATATTCAAATTGTTAATTAACATTTAATTAATGCTATTTAGCACAGGTTGGTTGAATAAGATGTGTGTCATTGCCTAGCGCTGTTGCCTCACAGCAAGAAGGGCCTGGGTTTGATTCCCCAGCTGGGCGACCAGGGTCCTTTCTGTGTGGAGTTTGCATGTTAACCCCATGTGTGTGTGGGTTTCCTCCCACAGGCCAAAGACATGCAGTCAGGCCAGTTGGAGATACTAAATTGCCCCTAGGTGTGAGTGTGTGTGAATGTGTGTATGTCTGTCCTGTGATGGACTCATGACCTGTCCAGGGTGTTTACTGCCTTCTGCCCAGTGGGAAGAGGCTCCAGCATCCCCTGCGACCCAGGAGGATAAGTGGCTTAGAGTATAAATGAATGAATGAATGAATAATTCAGCACTGAAAAAAAGACTGTTTTAACTTAAAAGTCAGTAAACTCAGTGTCTTCAAATTTTGAGTTAATTAAACTTCTAATAAAAAGTAACAGAACAATAATCTATTTTTTAAAGTTAAAACACTGACTCTTTTTTTTACTGTGAGTCTTTTATCAATGCAAAACTAACTGTTTGCAAGTAACAATACAAGTAACTGAATTTCATTTGAAAAAGACCATCCAGGATTCATCATTCTCTCTATTGCCTAAGAGCAAAAACAGGTTATACCTAAGTTACTAAATAAAACTTGTGTATATGTTTTCACTTGTATGTAGGTAATGGTCATGTCCCTGCCCTTCTGAATTTATTTAACATGTGCTATTTGATTTGCTAATGGGCTGTATACAGTGTCAGTGTTAACCTGTTTTACAATTGAATTGAAAGGATTGAAGGTTGGAGTATTGAATTGTTTACCATGATATAATATTGAAAAAGCACTGAATTTTCAGTACGTCAGCGCTGGTTTATGCTGCCGTTTTTAGCAATTTTGCAAAATGTCTGCATAATTCAGATGAAAACAAAACCATTCAGAGCAGTTTGATGTGAAATGCTCTGTCCTAGAGAACAATAACGAGTCAGAATTGTTCACAGTGGAACCAGACATCCAAAGCATTTAATGCCTCTAAACACAGAAAGTTCCCTCACAGAAAGCTATTACATGGATTGGTCACAAATACACAGCCTGATGCCTGAGAGTTTTGCGATATAATTCTTTTTTTGTGATCAATATTTTTATTAACAAGTAAACACATAGAACATAAGAACTATGTTCAAAAAGCCCAAGATATGCCTATAGGGCTCTTCACAATAGATACAGTATAGAGTCAATATTCACTACTAGATATCAAAGTAGCAATGATAAAGTTTTTTGAAAACTTTTTAAAAAATATATTAATGGCAGAGGTATGTCCCAGGGTTATTATAGTTTTGGAATTAATTATTTGTTCATTTTTATTTCTAGTTTATCATTTTGATTTTTAAATTCAGTTTAGTTTTAAAGGTGCATTAATAGTTTTAGTTTTGTTTTTATTTTCTAAGAAATAATAGTAATAGTTACAATGAATGCTGTAATAGTAGATCTTTGATAAAGGCAGAATAAAAGAACAGTAGACTGAACTCAGCTCAGCTCCGGTTTTTCTTGAAGACAGCCGAATTTACTTCTAAACTCTCATTTACGCACTGAAAAAAACAAAAAGTAAAGTTTTTAAATTAGTAATTCTATTTAGTTTTAGTTGGTTTTGCAGCAGGCATTATAGTTTTAATTTAGTTTTTATGTTTTTGAAAATGGTCATTTTTTATTTTTATTACAGTTAACAAGCACATTTTTTCATTTGAGTAATAGTTTTAGTTAACTATATTAACCTTGGTTAATATTTTTTTCATATTTACCACTATTTTACTATAATCAACATTTTTTGGGGTTATTTTTGCATTTTGACACCTGGTTCATATCACCACCAGTATAAAATCAGTCAGTAAGTTTCTTTACAATGAACTATTTCACACCAAACCACTATTTATGCCTCAATGACTGAATCATACAGAAAAAAATAGTGGAATTTACCTTCAGTGACCAGCAGACATTCATACTCTTGTTTGACTAAAAGTTAACTGAAGGCGCTTGGTGTCGGTGCTAATGTTTCACAGTTGGTTTGTCCTTTATTGGCTGAGGTGAAAATGGGGATCTGACAGTTGAAGTTTGTGGCCTTCTGGCCAAATTACTGATAGAAGGCCTTTGTGGAATTGGGCTGAGCTTTAAACTCATTACAGCCTCATTGTAAAAGTGCTCCGAGACTAAAATCAAATTCTCTGTCCCTCAGCTCGGCGAAATCGAGAGCGACTGGCTCCGGGAGTTCTTCACGGTGAGTTTGCCAGCAGTCAAGTGATCATGCAATAACGCTGTTTAACAGACAGGCTTTTGTTACATTTATGGCCAGCAATTCTTGCTCAGATATAGTCTGCCAAGTGGAGCTTTTATAGAAAGCATATTAAATATGCAAACACAGACAGGTGCATTTAGAAGTGTGGAATAATGTTTCATGTAAATTTTCATGTAATTAAATGAAATACATTAAATATACCATAATACCTTATACAGTATAGAGTATATGAATATTGTGTGTAAATATAGTTATAATAATAAATACTAGTTTTCTGTCTGTTTTTTAATGATCACACTTGAAATATGATGCATTCTGGATTTTTTTTTCTCAACATTATCAGCAGGTTATACAGCAGGGGTGCTCAATCCTGCCCCTGGAGGAGATCTGCTACCCTGCAGAGTTTAGCTCCAACCCTAAACTAACACACTTGTTAAAGTTGATGAAGATCTTCAGGGGCATCAGAACATTAGGTCAGGTGTTTTCGATCTAAGCTCTCCAGGGTGGTCGATCTCCAGGACCAGGATCTACAGCTCTGCTCTTCATTTTTCCATACAAATAAAATGTGTTTTTTTTTGTTGTTGTTATTTTTAAACAGCTTTCTAGCTCCTAATTATGTGAAGTTGTGCAGGGCTAGAATATTACAAGCACACATTTATCTGCAACCAAATTGGTTTCATGTTGTTGAAAATTAATTCCGAGCTTTTGAAGTCATTCAAAATGATGACTAAATGATCATGAATTTTTTTCATTATTTATTATTTCTTCTTTTGTCTGTCTGACAGACTGTGCACACATACAAGCCCCGCTTCGTTGCCCTGCACTTCCAAGAGGTGGGGGGGAAAGACTACACGGTCAACATGGCCCACGCTGAGAGCTTCTTTGGGTAGGTTTAACTCCATGCATTTGAAGACTGCCCTTTGGTGAAATAGCGTAGCTACAAAAACGTGAATTAATCGCTATTGTAGTTAATGTGTTAATAACGCGTTAACGTCATAAATTATTTAGGCCGTTGTTTTGTTAATGGCATTAACACAATTTCCAAGTTTGACAATTTAAACCACCTGTAGTTTCTGCCTGAAACACAGCTGCACGTACGCTGTTGCCATGACTTCACCACTGTAGTCCTCTCCATCAAATACAGCTTTTAAATACCAAGAAGTTCCATTGATAGTTCTATTGATAAAACCCAAGTTCTGTCCAGCTACTGCTATGCTGTGAATTTATTTATCCCTGAAGGAATCTTAAACACAAACTCCACACTGATGTCTGCAGTATCAATAATATCAGTAGTGTTAGCAGTGTAAGACGCTTCCGGCAGGCTGTTTTGTACAGTGCTCATGGGAAAACCGTAGAGAAATCTACAAGCAGCAAATAATCAGTGCAGCTGTGACTTTTGAGCAGCTTACTGGCTAAAGTTTTTCATTTAAGGCACTATTTGCATATCCTGTGCAGTGTCTTCAGACAAAAGGAAGGGTCAGAGTATGGGGTCGGCCTGGTGTCCTGTCTCTAGGCAACTTGGGGTTAGGTACTGAAGGATGATGTCAGTAACAGATGTTCTCAGCTAGGGTCAAACTCATGACCTCTAGACAGCTCTGCTGCTAAGCTGTCTATAATTTGTTCAAAGTAGGGATGAAACAGTATGAAAATTTAATATATTACAGTTTGTAGTATAATTGCAGTACCAGTATCAACCACAATTTAAATGAAAGTTAAAGAAAAACCAGGACTGTTTGCTGTTCAGATTGTAATATAAACATGTCTGTGCAGGCTGAGTGTAGTAGTGAGCTTTACTTCAACTGTAACTGTTTAAAAATCATACACTTTTATCAATTTTAAATAGCATGATTTTCATTTTTTATATACTTTTATAACACAATGTGTAATTCAAATAATTGTATATTGCAATATATCATTAAAACTGTTTTTTAAAATTAATGGTCAGCTTTTTAGTGGGGGGCATCCCAGTTCATCTGCAGGACCGGTCAAAATTCTTCCCCCAGTTTGAGCTTGGTCAGAATCGTTATACCAGTGTGCCACAAATAAGCAATTATAATGCTTATTTATAATATCCTTTTCTTCTCCTCACTTGACTCTCTCACTTTGGCTTTTGGACTAATTATTAATAAGTTATTTCAGTTTGTTACACTGGTAAACTTATGTTCATGTTAACACAAGTGAGGAGGTTCAAACATCTTGCAATATTCGCACTGTCAGGCAGGTCAGCAAACGATGAGGGCGACGTGTGCAAATGCACACACACAGTCCATCTTTTGCTCACATTCATTCAGTATTTTCACTCATACAAGGGTTTATTTTAACGATAACCTGACTTCTTCTTTCCTGAATTAAATTCCTGATTAAAATCAAGCTTTCAACAATTAATGAATTGTGTTTCAGAAACTACAGAAAAACAATATAATATAGTACTTTGCTTTTTGACAAAATTTCTTTATTCGACTTTTCCGCAAACAGACTGACCATCAGAATCAGACTTGTTGTTAGTTTTCGGACATTCTTTCCATTCAGATCCTAAGGAATAAAATCAAGTCCGGCTCACAGTTATTTCCTGGGCAAAAAACACACACACACACACTGTATATATTATATATATATATATATATATATATATATATATATATATATATATATTACTGTGATATACATTTTCGGCCATACCGCCCACTACTAGGTCAGTTCTTTTAGTCTGTGTGTTCAGAAGCGCTCTTTATGTTTTGCTTGGCTGAAGAATGATGTTTATTTCCCCTGTACTCTCACTTTTCCTCCTATTGTAGGGCCATCGAGTCCAGCTCTGAGATGAAGGACTTTGACCGTGTGTGTGTGTATGTGGACAGTCATTTCAAGGCAGAGGACAACTTTACGGTGAGTGTAATGTAGATACAGACAGCACTGTCTGGGATGATACTGTTGGGTGATGGCTGTGTCCAAAACTGAGACACCTTGATGCTCGATCTGTTTTATGAGTCGGTGTTATGGAAGGTAGCATTTTGTCCTGAATTCAGTAACAATAAGGTTTGTGGGCTTTGAACAAAATGTTAAATGTTATCTCCTCCTCCCCAGAAAAAAATGCATTTTCAGAAAGCTAGAAAACTTTCAGAAAGCACTTTTTTAATCAACATAAACTAAACTTTGAATGAGAATGAAATACAACACATATGGAAGACTCTACATTCGGTAAGACAGATGAACACTCAGCCAAACAGTTTCTAAAATGCTTTTATTCTCAATAGGATGAAAGCTATGCTGGTTTTCTCATCAGTAATAAAATCCTAAAGGAACGTGATATTCAAAACTGCATTTGCCTGGCCATTTCTACCATCCACAAAATCTGAAGTCTCTACCCTTTTGGCATATTTGCCTTTTTCAGAAAGCTTGTTATTCTACAGGCTGGTAGAATTTGATGCTTGATTCTGCATCACATCAAGAAAACGTTCTGTCCCACTTGAATAACCACGCCCACTTACCCAGCCTTCATACTTCCACTGCCACAGCTGCAGTTTCACAAACAGACATCTCTGATGAACAGGAGAGTGTAGAACAGTGATGTAATGTCACATACCACAAACAATAAATCAGATAGCGTGATGTACAAGCCATACAAAAATTCGCCTGTTTAACTGAGTGACAGTCTTGGATGCTTCAGTTACGTTCCGAATGAAACTGAAAACGCAGCAGACCCTCGATCACCTTCTGTTGTCTAGTCCATTGATATTAAGTAGCCCACTTTGTTTTCAAGGCAGTAGGCATAACGGAATGACCGTTTTTTGGAGTCAGACTTAGCCTAACATGGACAACAAAGCGATTACCATGCTTGTGTTTCCTCTCATACCACCCGAAAAGCTGTGTAGCTTGGCAGCTGGTATTAAGATTAATAAAATATATGTAGATTAATAAAATATATGTTCCAGTATATTTATACACACACACACACATATACATATATATTTGTGCCACTATTGTGTATCACATACTTGACCCTCACATGCTCATGATTTAGTGACTGTGATCTTAGAAGGCTGTTCTCTGGTGCAGCCATCGTTGAGCTCTCCACCAATGCACAATGACCACATCCCCTACCCTGCCCACTCTAATGAGGCAACCAATCAGAGCAGTGGTCATTTGCATACAAAATTATCACCCAGAAAGTGACATTTTCTTCACAGAGCAGTAAATGAAAATAAGGTTAAAACACATCATACAAAGGCTAAATTAAGGTTGAATTTGTTTTATACACTCCACGGTTGTCTTTCAGCAAGAACAGGGAACTATATTTAATTTACAAAAAGAGCAAAATATGTCTCATTTAAGTTAAGCCTATCACAAATAACTTATATCTGTATGCAAGCCGGTCTCTCTCCACCACTACTGGTTTCTTATGTGATTTTTTTTCCTGATTGTGGCAATGAAGGGTGTGGCCTGCAGTAATCAGCCAGTTGAAAGTCCCTCAGCAAGCAGCATGTTATGCGTACATTTGATTCGGACATGAATCAAATGTAAGCATAACATGCCTTTAAATACTGAGCAGCATCTTCAGGAATAGTTTGCGACCACCAGATGGAGTGCTGCTCCAGGCTGAAAAAGACTGGATGTCAGCCTTTCTGCTGTCTTATTTATCTGTTTTATCCTTATCTAGAATAGCACTTCAAAGTAAACATAAGGTACCCAAGCCCTATTGATCTCTGTGTATAACCATTTGGCTCTGTATCCTGTTTTAGTTCTGTGGAAATGGCTTTTATGTTTTTTAGTGGCCAATTTTCCTCCTCAAATGAGTTTTCATGCACCAGTCTTTATGAACAGTTCCTGAAAAACAGAGACTACTAAATGACCGAAAGATCTGTGGCGTGTTTAAATTGTGGTTTCATTAGACTCATGCACATTTCTGACAGGTTAACCATGGCTGCAGGGAACGTTCTGTGGTCTGTAACCTCTCACGCACGCTTAGACGGATGTTAGGAGTCTCAGCTTAGACAGAAAGCGTCTGACCTTCAGCCACACACACGTCAATATGGTGATAAAAGGTCTCCCTTCAGAGAGCAGCGCGCCGAGCAGTTAGTAGATAATTAACTCAAAGTGCAGATTTAGATGAGTTAAGATGTGTATGGTGGTGTGTGTGTGTGTGTGTGTGTGTGTGTGTGTGTGTGTGTGTGTGTGTGTTAGTTAGTGAGTGTGCCTCTATTTTTGCCTTTTCGCACAACTGCAATCTGCAATCTGTGCATTTACTGGTAAAAGCTGCTCTTCACTGTGACCACTAGGGGGAGTAAAGGTCAATGTGAAAACCTCACCAGTCAAAACTCTTGTATGTGATCTGGTTAGATACAATATCTTTCACCTGTCAGTCTTATTGTATTTAAACCTCATGACCTTTACTTTGTACGTGTTTTCCTTGTTGACAGATCACAGTTGAAAGCAGAACTGCTCAACATGGCTTCCTTATACATATGTGTGCAAAAACGTGGGCACCACTGGTCAAGTTATGTTTTGTTGGTTTTCTAAGTGAAAAGAAGTGAACACATCCTCTACAGAGACACACTTCTGCACATTTTAATGTACAGTTTGTACTGTTTATTAGCTAAATCTAACATATTGGGAAATAATTTTGCATAAAATGTGGCCTATGCAAAAGTTACGGCACATCATTATATTGTATAGAAAGAGAGCAAATAAATATACATTATGCAGTAAAATTAGCAAAAAATATGTTTATTTTGCATTTGAGACCTAAATATGAAGCTGGACCTTCTTTTTTGAGGTTTTGTATGTGACAGTAATATGAACGTAATTAAATTTGTTCTCTATAGTGGATGTCTTAGCTTATTTTTACCTAGAAAATCAACAAAACATGCAATTTGACAGGGGCTGTTCAAACTTTTGCATGCGACAGTATCCTTGCTCATTTTTATTAGGCAGTTGTTTGTAAAAGGTATTGTTCAATTGCAGTATCATCGTAACTGTAGGGTAATCCACATATAAGAATTAAAAAGCCTGCATCCTTAATTTGTCAAGTATTTTTTAATTTAATCTGAAGACTTTTGTAGTTTTGTAGTTTTATCTACCAAAAAACAGCCATAATTCATTTTTACATGAATTACAGTCTCTTTTTATCCCTTAAAACAGGCTAATGCCGTTAAGACAGAATTGTGCTTCATTCAAAAAGCAGTCCCGGCTGAAAGGAGTTGGAAAGCTGTTTAATCTTTTCACCACATCTTCCACCTTAATAACTCTAAAGACTGTCTGCAGTAACAACACTCTGCACCACATCAGCGTTAGTGGGAGGGAGGCTTTAGAACGCATAAAAGGATACATTTAAATTCAAAACAGCATCTTGACTTAAAGATGCATTGTGTAAGGTTTTCCTGTTAAAATGGAAAAAAGCAGCATTACTGAGTCAGGAGAAAAAGGCTGCTATAATACAGTGTGAAAGCGCTGCTGCCCTGTAAAACCTGAAACATTGATTTAAAAGTCTGAGATGTCAGGTCAGATTTCGCTGGACTTTTTTTGACCACGTCATACATCTTTATGTATTGATATCACATGCACAGGCTCAAATAGAAGGTCCAGCTAGATGTTTAGATTAGATTAAGTGACCCTTATTGGTCCCACAATGGGTCAATTTCACCTCTGCAATCTAACCCATTTGTGCAGTGAAACACCACATACACACTTGTGAAGACACACACTAGGGGGCAGTGAGCACACTTGCCCAGAGCGGTGGGCAGCCCTATCCACAGCGCCTGGGGAGCAGTTGGAGGTTAGGCACCTTGCTCAAGGGCACCTCAGTCACGTACTGTTGGCTCAGGGGATCGAACTGGCGCTCACAGCGCTCAGGAAAGAGGTCTGAAGACCAACCCGCAATACCACCAGAGAGGTCTCCAAATGCACAAAACCTACACAATATAGCTTTAAATGTACTTTTTAAATGTACATTTTTCGATTGTTTTTATTGGTCCATTTTGTAATGTTCACACAATGGAAAGAGCAGCAAATGAGCATTAAGAAAAAAAATGTTCTAGTAACCATTGTAAATCAGTCTTGTCAATAAAAGAGAGTATTAGAAAAGTGTTGTAGAACTGGCGAAGCCCTTTGAGAGAGAGAATAAAGCAGTGATGTTCGAGAGATTGGCAGGGTATTAACCTGTCGCCCACCCAGGTGAGGAGTGATAGACCGTGTATGTTGTGAGTGTGTGTGTGAGGGTGGGCGTCCGCATTTGTTCCACACTCTGATGGACTGGGTTAATGTGTGGGAATGGCCGGCCAGTAGGCCGAGTCAATACGTTTAAGTCCAGATTAAAACTATTGATCAGGACCCTCAGTCTGGACATGATAAATAAACTTGGGGGAGGGCTGGGTGGGCTGGACATGTTTGGGGTTCTGAAGATGTTAAAGTTGAACAGCTGTTACCTTTCAGCCAGCCCTTATCTCAACCACATACATACGTTAATTATGCATTATTATACTGTTGTGTGCAAAAGTTTGAACAACCCTCGTGAAATTACACATTTTGTTGGTTTTCTAAGTAAAAATAGGTCACATCTCTACAAGGACTTAAAGGGGAATTCCACTGATATTTCAAAATTGCTGCATAATTCACTGGTTGAGATGTTAAGTCATTCATTGTGGTTTGATATGAATTGGTTCACTGTAGTGAAATTTGCTCATGCTGATTTCTTTACAGTGGTGGTGACAGGAACCAGGGGTCAGCATGTCTACAGTACATTTTATTTACTATCCAAAACTACCAATGAACCTACAGAAATACATTTTAGGCCAAAATAGTATTGCAAAACTATTGCAAAGCAGTGTTTTTGTACATATTTCATGTAAGAATTTTCTGTAATGGAGCTTTTGGAGGCATTAAACTCTTTAGACGTCTGGTTCCTGTCACCACCACTGTTAACAATTTTTACTCTGTATGTTTCTCTAGAATTGAGAATTTCACATCAGACCACTCTGAATGACTTTGTTTACATCTTAACCATTTAATTATGTAGTTTTGAAAAATCAGGGGAATTCAGCTTTAAATATGGCATTTTTCTAGAGTTTAACATATTGCCAGGTTTTGCCAAGGCCTTTTCTGTTTTCCCCCCAGTATGTGAAGTTCATCAAATAAACAGTAATTGCACTTAAAATGTGCAGAAGTGTTTTCTCTGCAGAGGAATTGTTCACTTATTTTCACATGTAATGTGAACAGGGTACCCAAACCTTTGCACTTGACTGTAAATGCCAACATACAAAATCTGCTGTCCACCACAGATACACACACACGTACAAGCACAGGGACACACAAAACAGAGGGTCTCTTGCACACTCTCAGCTTCAACACCTATCTTCATTAATCAGGTCAGTGCAGCGTTTAATAAAAATTTATTGACTTACAAGTGATTTTTTATCAAAACACCATTTATACTGCTGGAGCCTCCACACACACACACACTCTCCTGCCCAGCAAAGCGATGATCTACAACCTCCAGAAAACTGATAACTAATCAATATAGATGGCGTGAGAGAAATGAGAAGTGTGGAATGGGGACGCCGTTTGCTTAGAGGTGGTTGTGTTGGCTGGAAGCCGGTGGGCTGGGGGGTCACATGTGTAGATGTGCCTGGAAAATGATTTGTTAGCATCTTGACAAGACGGAAAGACTTTAAGGGGAAACTCCACTGATTTTTTAAACTTTCTGCACAATTTAATTGCAGAGATGTAAACTGTGTCATTCAGAGCGGTTTAATTTGAAATGCTTGGTACCAGAGAAACTTGCAGAGTCAGAATTGTTCATAGCGGTGCTGATAGGAACCGGGCGTCTGAAAAGTTGAATGCCTCCTATGGCTCCCTCACCGAAAGTTATTACATGAAGTCCTCACAAATGCACTGCATGATAGCTGAGACAGTGTTTTAAGATAGTTTTGTGATAAGATTTTGGCCTAAATGTATTTTAATACATTTATTTTAATCCAATCATGGCAGAGGGGTACATGCAGGGTGTTGTCCCCAGAGAAACCTGACTTTTTCATATTTTACCGTCATCAACTTATACACATAGACACTCAGAAGACGTGTAAGTTCACTGGTGGTTTTGGATAGTAAATAAAGTGGGTATGTTTGTGTTATAGACATCACCACCCCTGATTCCCATCACTACTATTGTAAAGATATCTCAGTCAGGAAGTTTCTCTACTATGAACTTACTTTACATCAAACCAATCTGTGCTTACATTCCAACCACTGAGTTATGCAGAACTTTTGAAAAATCAGTGGAATTCCTATTTAAGTGTGTCTCTGTAGAGGATGTGTTAACTTATTGTCACTTAGAAAATCAACAAAACAGAAGTGCTCAAAATTTTGCACATAGCTATATAATAATGCGTAATTTATATGTGTGTGTATGTCTTTACAGTGGTGGCGATAGGAACTAGGATTTGCACATCTATAATGCAAATGTAGCCATTTTGTTTACTATAAAAACCACCAGTGAACCTACATGTCTTTTTATATGTAATGTTGATAATGGTAAAATATCTGCTAAATCTGAGGAAAACAAGTTTTTTGGAGACAGTTTTACTTTACAACACCCTGCACGCACCTCCACGAGTGTAATTTAAATACAGTTCCTGTCACACAAAAACCTTTTGGTGGCACTCCAGTTACTCTTTGTGTTGTGTTAAAATATCTCGATGAATGGACCAGTGGAAATGGTCCAGAATTACTAGGGAAACAATCATATTACATTAACTTAAACTTCTCCTGTAAAGTTACCATTTTAGAGATCCAGGGTTTTGTTTCAGCAGCAACAATATATATTTTAGAAAAAACCCTTCTCAAAACTATTATAATGTCTCAGGCATTAGTGCATGTGGAACCATTTTAAGTAATAGCTTTTTGTGTGGTTCCTATCACTACCACTGTGAACAGTTCTGTAATTTTCTCTAAAATGGAGCGTTTCACATCAAACCACTCTGAATGACTTCATTTAAATTGTAACAAATTAATTATGTGGACCTTTTTTAAAAAGTTGGTGCCGAAATGAAACAGAAATGGTGGCATTTCCCTTCACGACTTGCTGTATTGAGAATTACGGACAGACATCTTTTACTTTCATTATTAAGTGTTATTAATATTAAGGAAAAGCTAAAGTGAATTTTATATATATTTAGTTTGGGCAAAGGTTTGGGCACCCATGTTCAAATGACATGTTTTGCTGGTTTTCTATGTAAAAACAAGTTAACAGAACCTGTAGAGAGAACACACGTCTGCACATTTTAAAGCGCAGTCACTGTTTATTAACTGAATTTAACACATGGGAAAATAAATAAAACATACAATGTGACTTGTGCAAAAGTTATAGCACATTTTATGCTTTTTTTTCTTATATATTACAGCTAAAACTGGCAGAAAAATATCATATTTAAATTTGTTCCTGTTGTGTTAACTTATTTTCACTTTGTAGACTGTAAATTACCAATAGATAATCATCCACTAAAGGTCTACAGTGAACCAACTAAGTAAAGTTATTGCGCATTTCAGTTGTTGTCGCTTTTGAACAGGTAATACTTAAAAATGATTTTAGAAAGATTTATTTTGTGATGTTAGGTGTTTGGAATTTTTTAGGAGGTGCGTGGTCCCAGGTGGAGATGTTTTTTGGGGAAACAGTGATCACTGAGCTTTTGGCTTTTAATCTGCTTCCTGCAGTAATGTCCAGCCTTAGGGCTGGTCAACTGAAACGCACTGTCATATTAAACAAGCATCACTTTGCTCACAAGATTTATTCCCTCCTCCTGGGGACGTTCTGTCACAGCCTGAGCAGCTGTGTGTGTGTGTGTTTGTGTGTTCAAGGGGTTGTTAAGTGCAGGCGCTGCAGTGCGAAGTGTCCCAGAACGGCAGGTGATTTTTCTTTGGCCTGTGTTGAGCCCGCGCTGGGCCCACGCTGGGCCTGCAGTGGGCTCCTGTGTTTAATCACTGTGTGATTGTTTTAATTTTCTGTCTGTATTGATCCTGGCAGGGCACGATTGATGAGCGTGTGCAGAAGCGGGCAGCTAGTACATTAAACCCACTCACAGGTCTGTCAGCTCTGAGTGGTGAGCGTGCGTGAGGGCGTGCTTCTGCACATACTTGTTAAAGTCAAGTATACAAGTGTTTTATGTTCCACACATTGATGTACTTGTGTTGTGTGTTGACATGATGGTCTTGTACATGAGTTTTATGTACTGAGAAAGTGGAGATGGCACCAATCCAATACTGACTATCAGTACTGGGCTCTTATCAGCAGAAAATACTGGGTTTCACAGTGAACACGATCCACATACAATCCTAAGCAAAGTGATTCAGTTAACCCTCCTGTTATCCTCAAATTAACTAACATCTTTTAACCTTGGGGTCAGTTTGACCCCAGCAATTTGAACCTCTGGGAAATATCAAAGTTCTCATGGGAATTATGTTTTCCCCTCACCCATGTGGTGTGAACTATCAGTGGTTCTCTTTGGTTATGTTAGGTTAGGGCCCTAAAGCAGAGGGAAGTTTTTCAGCATCACAAAATTGCAGTTACAGTGACCTCAATATCATCCAAAACAAGGAAAATAAGTACGTGTAAAATGTTGAGGTCAGTTTAACCCCAATGAGGTCTATTTGACACCAATAAACACCGATGCATACAAAATATGTGCAAGACATTGATAATATATGATCATGTTAATTTTATGTTTACCCAGTCGTCATCATTAGGAAGAGTCATTAAATATGAAGTAAAAAAATAATGTCAGCGATTTATTTAGAGACTTTAAACATTGAGTGGGATCAAAATGACCCTAAAGATCATAGGAGGGCTAAAAACTGATACTGAAGGTTTAATATTAAAGTTTAGTACTTTGTAAATAAAAAAAATATTGGATTAGTATGAGTGTTAGTTTGATATACAAGGTTTTAATATCGTTATCGGCTGATACGCAAGGTTTCTACATTAGCAAGGGCCGATACTCAAGGTTTCAAAATCAGTATTGGCCGATACTGAAGGATTCGATTAGAGTTGCACCAATAATGTATAGTTACAGGTGCCAGTTCTGGCATGTAATGCCAGTACTGTCAGTATCGTTACCACAAAACAGTTTCTGATGCACACGTGCGCTGGCGCATGCATGAGCAGACAACACATCAGCAGTTGACAAGCAGCAGTAAAAATGTTGGCAAAACACTTCTACCAGTATTTTGTGAAAAAACAGTAGAAGTGGGTGATACACCAGTTGGAATTCGTCCTAAGCTATTGGTTTCACCGATGCCATACAAATACACCAGAAAACCCAGATAACCTGATAATGTGTACACACAGTGTAAAACACTCTAACAAGAGCACCTTAGCTCAACTCCTGAGCCAGGCTTTTTCAGGAATCCCTCATCTTTCACTGTGTGCGTTAATGTTAGTCCAGATTGTTACTGAGGGGGCAAATGTAAGGAAGGCATATGGAAGGAACCAGTCTCTTGAGGTAACCATCTTAACCGTCTTTAGTCTTGGTTTAGCCTTTAGCCTAGCAGCCCACTGGCCAAGCCTGTATGTCCACTTGCACCACCTGAATCTTGGAAGCTTGTTAGGTTAGTTATAAGACAAAATTAGTAGCGGTATCGGTACTCAGCATCGGGCCATATTCAAGAAACTGGTATCGTTATTGGTATTGAAAAGGATGAAGTGACATCAATGCATCTCTGGAATCAGTATCAGTTTTGGCTGATACTTAAGGTTTTGATATCAGTATCGATCTATACTCAAGGTTTTCTTATTGATAGAAGACGATACTCAAGGTTTTAATATCGTTTTTGGCCATTACCCAAGGTATCAATATCAGTTCTGACCGATACTCATCAGTTTAGTATCACTACTGGCTCAGGTTGCAATATTTGTAGCAGCTGATACGCAAGGCTTCAGTATCGGTTTTGGATGATGTTTAAGGTTTTGACATCAACATTATAAGATACTCAAGCTTTCAATATCGGTATCACCTGATATCCAAGCTCTCAATATGGGTATCAGCTGATACTCAAGGTTTGAATATCAATATCATACAATACTTAAACTTTTAATATCCGTATCAGCTGATATCGGTGATGGATGTTGCTCAAGGTTTCAACATCTATATCGGCCTATTTTCAAGGTTTCAACATCAGTATTGGAAATTGTGCAATCTTTATAAAAGGTTTGGTGCTGTCATGGCAACATTACAGTAAAGTGAACCTTAAATGGTTTTATTTCAATTTCTAGGTAATTTCTGGAAAAAATAAATGTCCATATAAATGAAGAATGACAGTTACATTTTATTTACTTTAGTCCTGAAAAGAAGATGTTATTTCAGCTAATATGAAGTTCACAGTATTTATGGTCATAAGTTCTTCCGTTTCTAATTAATTATTCAAAATGTAAAAATCTGAATCACAGAAAACAAAAAAAGGAAAACATTAAAACTGGGTTAAAAAGAGGAATTCATAGGTTAATACATTGTTCTGCTTTAAACATGCTGTGTTTTTGTCTCTGAGTGTTTGGATAAGGTATTGACTTCTGTGCTGGATGTCAATAGGCAATAATCAGGACAGTGTGTATAATTAATAAGTATGTATAGATAGTCCTTCTTTGTGGTTTATCAACGTAAAACCGCATGCTAACCTTCTTTTCTCTGTGCAGGCCCTGGGCAGCATGTACTTCATCCACAAGTCCCTGAAGAACATACAGCAATATGACTTCAATAGTGAGTTTCTGAAATGTTCTCTTACTTCACTGAACCAAAGGCATCTTCTGATCACTTTAATCTACATAGATAAACAAGGTTTTAATAATCTCATGTGCAGCGTCAACACACAGTCATTGTTCAAAACAGGCAGCTGGCTTGCACTAATCCAACAGCATGCAGATAAAGCATATGAAACCGAACACGGCGTTAGACAAGTCAAACACGTGGCTCTTCCATTCGTTCCGTTCAGTAGTGCAAACATTCGTCAGAAACTGTAGAACACTTTGACAAAGCCTTACTGTATCCTTTGGCTCTTTATCATTGAACTAATAAGGCCCAGCACAAAAGGTTTTAGGGTGTAGGGTTTGCTAATTCTTCTTTTTTATCAGGAGCCTACATTGTGTTGTAGTTATTAGAGTCCGACTGTGTCAAGAGATTGCCAGAAAGAGAGGAGAGAAAAATTGCAGAAAGGAAGTAATTTTAAGTGTCATATAGGACTGAACAATATAGTGTTTGTTAATTGTAAACATAATATTGTCCTTTATAGGGCAAAAAGCTGCAATATGCAATCACACCAGTAACCAGTCACAGTGGTTTTACTGTGTGCTGTGAAGCATGGGTGTTTGAACGAATCAAGATATTTATGTAATCCAACAAAAGTAAATTAATTTGGTCAAAATAAAGAAAAGAAATCTTTAAGCATGTTATTGATTTACCAACACATTGTTAATATACATAGATCAGGCATGACATTAGGACCACCTCCTTGTTTCTACGCTCATTGTCTATTTTATCAGCTCCACTTACTATATAGGTGCACTTTGTAGTTCTACAATTACAGACTGTAGTCCATCTGTTTCTCTGCATACTTTGTTAGTCCCCCTTTTACCCTGTTCTTCAGTGGTCAGGACCCCCATGGACCCTCACAGAGCAGGTATTATTTGCATGGTGGATCATTCTCAGCACTGCAGTAACACTGACGTGGTGGTGGTTTGTTAGTGTGTGTTGCGCTGGTCTGAGTTGATCAGACAGCAGTGCTGCTGGAGTTTTTAAACACTCACTGTCCACTCTATTAGACACTCCTACCTTGTCAGTCCACCTTGTAGATGTAAAGTCAAGACAGTAGCTCATCTGCTGCTGCACAGTTTGTGTTGGTCATCCTCTAGTCCTTCATCAGTGGTCACAGGACGCTGCCCACAGGACGCTGTTGGCTGGATATTTTTGGTTGGTGGACTATTCTCAGTCCAGCAGTGACACTGAGGGGTTTAAAAACTCCAGCAGCACCTTTTTGTCTGATCCACTCAGACCAGCGCAACACACACTAACACACCAGCACCACGTCAGTGTTACTGCAGTGCTGAGAATGATCCACCGCCCACATAGTACCTGCTCTGTGAGGGTCCATGGGGGACCATCCTGACCATTGAAGAAGAGGGTAAAAGGGGGCTGACAAAGTATGCAGAGAAACAGATGGACTACAGTCTGTAATTGTAGAACTGCAAAGTGCACCTATATAGTAAGTGGAGCTGATAAAATGGACAATGAGCATAGAAACAAGTTATGCCTGATCTGTGTATTATAAGGCATATCTTAATTGACATACATAATGTTATATATTTATAATGTTATATATTTAAAGCTCAGCCGAATTTAAACGAATGACTTTCAACTAGGGATGTGCCTGGGTACTCAAGTGCTCAAGTACTGAAGCGCCAGTATTTGAATACTGACATGCATATTTGGGTATTTGTTATGTTAAATTATCGGAAGGCAGAGAAAATATACGCACTGACAATTCAATGAAACCCTGAATTTATGTTTTTATAGCTGTTTAATATGACAGTTTTGTCAGTATTTATAAGTGTATTAAATTATACTTTGCTACTTCGAAACATGAGTGCCTGAATGTGGTTGCAATGTCAAGGATGTGACTGACGACACAGAGATAGCGCGCCTTTTACACAAACTAGAATAACTACTCTAACTAATGTTAGCTAGGTCCAGAAACAAATAAATGATATTTTCTCTGACAAACTTACATGTTAACTAACACATTATCATAAATTGTGTTAGCATTAGCTCATAAGCTGTTTTGCCTTAAAATTAGCTCATTAGCCCACCTGAAGTTGACCAAATATCCCTGCACTTAACCGAATATCTGTTCTTTAACACTTATGGATACTTGAATATCAAAATTATTGGCCCATATTCAAGAATCTCGTGTCGGTATTGGTATTGGAAGGGATGAAGTGATGTCAGTGCATCTCTGGAAAAGTAGCATGTTGTCATCGTCCACTGAGGAAAAAAAATCACCTGTAGATGCAACAAATCCTCATTATCGTACATTAGATTGCGTTAGCATTAGCTCATAGGCTATTTTGCCTTAAAATTAGCTCATCTGAAGTTGACTAAATATACCTACACTTAACCGAATATCTGTTGATTTTGGATACTTGAATATCAAAATTAGTCCGAATTAGTCAGTCACATCCTTACACATTTCAACTTGATGATACAGGTTTTTCCCAAATCAGCTGAGACATGTTTGATGTCTGAAGTTTGTTTCTTCAGTTTTGTGCTGGAGCTACAAGGCTAATGTAGCTAACAAGTAATGGAAGCTTAAAGGCACCAATGAGCATCATGCTAGCTGTGAAGTTACTGTCAAATTGTTAAATATTTTTAAATCCGGTGTCTAAATTTTGCTTCTTTAGTTTAGAACTAGAGCTGCTAGGCTAACATTGCTGGGTATCATCAGGTGAAAAATGGTAACGTACCAGACGACCAGATTTCTTTGTTGTTTTTGTAAAATGGAATGCAACCTCATTTTTGTAGGTTCATCATTATTTCATGTGCAACTTCTGACTCTCTTAAGTAAGCAAGCCTTAGACATTACTGAGCTAATGCTACAAACCTGCAGAATGACATTTCACAGCATGGCCCCATGCTCCAGTCTAAAGGCAGAACAATACCGGAAAGTGGGAGTTATGCAGATGATAGTGAAGTTCGCATTTTAGCTAAATGTATAAATATATGACATTTTACTAAATTGTTTTTCTAAATGAGTTTATGTAGCTTATCAACATAATTTATATAGGAATGCAGAAGGAATTTGGCATGTATTTATGGAAACATGATATGTGGCAAATGTAAAGGCACTGTAAGTCCTGTAGATTTTTCACCAATTTCTTTAACCCCTTAAGAACATGTGTTTAGAATGTGTTTAGCATCTACCTGCCACCATTAAACCTAGTGTTACTGACATGAGTATAGCAGAGTTGTGCTCTATCATATGGTATAGTAAGTGCTCAGCCTTCATCAAATCTTTGCCTCATTTAATACCATTACATAATTATTCATTTTTAACAACTCATTCTACGTTACACAACTTAACACTCTGAAACTGAGACTTAAGAACTCCTCTGATTTGGTTAGCCTCTCTGGGGGAATGAGGAGATTTTTCCAGTCGTACATTCTGGTCACGCTGTCTCATGAATAAGCTTTTAAGAAGAAGCCTAATAGAAGAGCCATAAAGATCAGTGCGCTGACGAATTTGGTTCCCCATTAAATTCATGTCCTATGGATCCTGCTCTCAGCACCCGCTGCGGGGTGAGGGGGAGTGAGGCTAACATTAGCGTATTGATTTTGTGTTTGCATGTCTCTTTCTCTCTCGTTCTCTCTCTCGTTTACTCACCCTCTCTTCCCTCCTTGTCTCTCCTAGCGAGGGAGTTTAAATCCGTCTCAGGACACAAGAAGTACGTGGGCTCCCTGGATGGAGTCACTACACTGGAGAAGGAAAAATTCCCCAAGAATTTTTGGACTGATGTGAGTTGTTGTTAAAGATGCTGCCTGATGTTAGTTTCCTAACATCGAATCATTTCAGGCATATGTGCTCCTCAACAGGTGTCGTTTAATATGTCTAGTCGTAACTTCAGTTTTGCAGTTTAAATTATTATTATTGTGGTAATTTAGAATCTGATTTTCTGGTGAGGCTGAAAACTAATGTTTCCTTTTTCTCCTCAATGACAAAGTAAAACATGGATAATCATGGAGAAAGCGCACAGTTGATCGAAATTTAAATGTAATTAATGTTTTCCACTCAATGAAATTTCCAGTCAAAATGGCTATTAAGTACAAGTTATTCATTTTTCGAGATTAATCATTTGCATAAGACAGAAGAAAGTTCACTTGCCTAAGAGAAGGTCAAATGAAAAATGAAAAAAAAATGATTACAAGACAGAAAATGGGATTCCTAACAACCACCTGCAAGACCTGCTAGACCAAAGCTGTCCCCATCAGATTAACAGCAACCCTGAGAGAGAGGAGAAAATCAAGCTGTCCTTCTTCCACTGTGAGAAGTCAGCTCAACACTAAGAGTCTGAAAGGATGTGTAGCTGACAAGAAAAATCAAGGAAGTTGCTGGTGCTCTCAGAACAATGGACTGACCACCTCAGAGTCCAGACCACCCGTTCACTGAATGTCCTAGGGATTACTTGGGTCATGATCAGGACCGAACTTTGGAGTATATATCCCTGCAGATTTCTCTGAAAAACTAAAAGCCTCCTGAAAAGAACAGAAGAATAATAAAGAATAGAATAATAGAAGAATGATAAAGAATAGAAAAAAGAGGAATAATGGCGAAGCGTGGACAGACTGAATATTGAAAAATATTTATTATATTATATTGATGTTGAGGCTTCTAGGTTTTAGGTTTTCTGCTTTTTTTCTGATGCTGAAAAATGAATAACATGCTCTTAATGGCTCTTTTAAAGGGAAATAAATTGATGGTGGTTTCTTACTTTTGAACAGCAGTGTATTTCAGATAGACAAGTACAGAATTTTACATCAAATTTCTCTCTATGTCCTTTTTTCAGATCAAGTGGTCAAGAAAAGGCTACATGAGGACACGGTGGATCATTCACAATCAGTATGTTAACACTGATGTGCACAAACACACTTACAGACACACACACACACGAGTTCACATACAAGATCCAAATGTCCCATGAGTATTACATATACACTATATATTACATATAGATACCTATATATATCTATGTGTAATAATATGTCCCATATGCATTTTATACACACACACACCACACACACACACCACACACACACACAAATATATTTATATGATGTAAGAACCTATGTGTAATAATAACGTCTTATATGCATTTTATATATTTAAGTATCTATGTATTAGAACATTCCATATGTATTAAATATCTAACTACCTATATGTATTAGCAATACGTCCTATATGCATTATATTGGTGTAACCACCTGTATGTAATAATATTTGCAAGTACCTACATAATATGCATTCTGTATGTAATAACAGTGTGCCGTTTGAATCATATAAGTCTCTATGTACTGGGACTTGTTTGATGCATAATGCATTACATATATATGTAACTGCCTTTATGTAATAATATATGTAAGTAAATAATATATGTTTTCCTGCAAAGTCAGGATAATCTTTAGCTGAAAATATATGAAAACAAGTTCACAGTGTCTTTCCTGCACATTCAGCTTTTCCTCCTCTAAGTGTCACACCTTGTGTGCGTGTCTGCATATTGCTTGGCCTCAGCTCAGCTGCGTGCAAAACAAAAGATGTGCATTTGCAGGCTGTCACTGGATGTGTGTGAATAAGCACGCAGGCCCATCAGATGTGCATTAATAGGACGGGCGTGGCAGCAGGTGAATGGAGAGTGAATGGAGGCTGAAGGGCTGCTGGGTGATAAATGAGGAAAGCCTCCATGTTACCTGGGCTGCACTCACACAGCCCACAGCTAATGACTTACAGCAACTGCAAGACTGACAGCACTGATACAGAGACTGACACACACATACACACAAATCCTTAGGTACACATGGGCAAACACGCACTGCAGCAGAAATACGTATCAGTGCACACGCACAGTACTGTACAAAGGTGCAAGATTTCCTGTTGAAACAGCCATTAAGTACAAGTTATTATTATTAATATTTTTTTATTGATTTTCTCTCAAACCTGGAAGCTTTATGTACTGTTTTAATAATGTTTTAACCTCTGTTTTTTGAAACTCCTGTTTTTTCACTTATTTTCCTTTAACTTTGTCCTTCTTTATGCAAGTGGATTTGTCTCCTCAGAAATATCTCCTGAAAAATTAATAACTCGTACTTATTGGCTGTTTTGACTGGAAATAAGTTATTGGTGATTACTGACCTTTGCACAGTGATGTACAGTGAACATGTGTCTCACATTATATTTTACAGTTAAAAACGGGTTTTGTGGGGGCTCGCTCTCCCTCGGTGGGTAGGACGCCCCCCCTTCTCCCCCCTTTACTCAGCGCGATGCTAATCAGCGCAGGCATCTGTTAGCTGACGTAACAGATTTGGCGGTTGACACTTTCCTCCGAGCGCGTTCAGCCGTCCAATGACGTTGTATGAGCGGCAGTCTGAAAAGAAGCGGTGGTTGGCTTCACAGGTCTCGGAGAAAGCCTGTGTTAGCCTCTGCCCTCCTAGCGTTGATAGTATTGTGTGATTGGGGGAGTCCTAACTAGTGGGTGTAATTGGAGAAAATTGGGTTAAAATAATAATACGGATTTTGTGTTAGTCCTCTTCTATTCCTTCATCAGTTGTCAGTTTCTGAAGTCAGAGCTGCTCCTGGCTGGATATGTTGGCTGGCTTTTCACTTCTAAACCTAGCAGTGACACTGACAAGTCTAAAACCGTCTTATACACTCATACCAGTTCCACACACACCATCATGTCAGTATCACTGCTATGCTGAGAAGGATACATCACCCAAATAATACCTTGGTCTTGTGGTCAGAAACTGACCAGTGATGGATGTGTAGAGGCGGCTGATAAATTGTGCCTCAACAAATGTAGTTGTACACCTGTATAGTGAACCTATAAGCTAGGTGGACCTCATTAAGTGACCAGTGGAAGTACAAGGAAGGGGTTTCAAAAAAAAGGCAACATTGATCTGTTCTGAAAAACAGCTTTTCTTTAGTTGTTTAAATGTATGTTCCTTTGTGTGTAGGGGCCTGGACCTGGTGAATGTGCACCTCTTCCACGATGCATCTAACCTCATTGCCTGCAACTCAAGTCCCTCAGTGTACTCCACAAACCGGCAGAAAGCACTCAGATACGTCATCAACAGGTTAGTCGTTATCCCAGCAATATGGCCACTCCAATATGTTTGTAGTATGGAAAAATAATTCAAACAGAAAAAGCTTTTAAAAAACTTTTGGCACCCTTATAAATATGAGAATTTCTATATTCATGTTGCTGTACTATTCAGCCCCAACAGGATCTCATGCCCTTATTTTGTGATTTTTGCTGGCTAAACTGCTTGATTTTGCAGTACTATTTTATTTACAGCAATGTTTGTACTTTCTTTGTTTTGAGGGAGAGGAAGTTTTCAATAAAACTAGAAATTTGTAATAATTTTTTTTATTTAAAATATTTCTGAGAAACAAGTACTGACACAGACTCAAATAATATTTTAAAATAATAAAAAAATTGTTTTAATGTTTTTTAAAGAAAAGAGTTTAACATTTTATGTTGAGTTGATGTTATGAAACGTCCTGTATAAAAAATAAGCACCATATTTCTACAGTCTAATATTGAGGAAAGATGAGAAAAGTAAAATAAATTGCTCTCAAATTTCTTTAGCTCGAGCAAAAAGCAGTGCAAAATTATCCATAAAAGAGCACAGAAAATTTAAAGTTCTCATGACAGAAAAGTCATTGACTTTCTGTTGTTAGCCACAGCATTGTTGCCTGATGGTTTCCACACTGCTTTTATATAAAATGTTCAGAAATTGGTTTGTCTTCACTTTAGATTAAATATTCATCGGCAAATGCTTCTCACTGTGCAGCAGAAAAGTTGCATGCTTACAGTTTCTGTGAGTGCACTTACACGATGTACATATTTGATTATCTGTATTGACAACTTTGAGAACAACAGTAACTTTTCATCAAATTCAGATCATACAAATCATAATAAACTCTCTCATAATCTACTTACAAACACGAATGTGGTGTTAATTGAAAGCTTAGAATACACAATTTCTTTGCTTGTTTCAATGAGGTCTAAATGTATAGTCGCTGTCAGAACAAACCCTTGTATCTCGATTTTTCTCGCTTTCATTTTTCGGCATACTAAAATGCAGGTTCCCTTTACACTGTGTTACAATGAATGATTATTGTACCAAATGATGACCCAAATTAACTTGGAATACAATTTTTTTACATATACTTAAAAGTTAAGATGGTTTTTTCATTCTCCTGCCATTTCGCAGATACAAAGTTATTGTCAGACAGTGACGACATATACAATTACAACATGCTGTTGTATCACCTGCGATAACTCAGACTTCTAAAGGTTAAATGACATGGAGCTAGCAAAGTCAGTTGTGTGTATTCACCTCATGTAATCTTACAGGTTTAGTTTGTTTCTGACTGTTTTCTGCTGCAGGATATCAGACTGTATCTACAGCCCTATGCCTTTCTTCCTGTTTGGAGATTTTAACTTCCGCCTCGACACACAAAGTCTAGTGCAGGTATGATTCAATAATTCATATAGTGCACAAGCAACCATGCGTTCATGGCTGCTGTAATGTCAGTGCAGAAAACAAAATACCAGGCCTCATTTCAAACTGACAGTGAGCTGTGTGATTTGTGTATGTTTCTGTTTGTGCACAGAACCTCTCCACTTCTGCTGAAGTTCAGACGGTGAAGAAAGACAGCAGTAACGAGGTGGAGAAGATCATCTATGAGGAAAAAGACAACGACCACAAGGTGCATCTCCACACTGTGGCCTAGAGAATTAGATTAGTGATGCTGTGCACTGATCAGCTCTAAACGTAGTAGTCGACAGGCTGCTGTTAGCTAACACTAAGCTAACGCCATCATTTGCAATATTACATATAGGCCCAATCCCATTTCACCCCTCGCCCCTACCACTTAGCCCTTAGCCCTTTGTTTTGCGCGTTCACGTCTAGGGGTAGGGTGTCCTGACTTTTGTTGAGATAGAGGAATGTGGCGAAGTATCTACATGGCCCCCCAAACGGAGGTTTTTCAAAGGCTGCACAAACAACCAAAGAAACCCACAAATGTGAGAATTTTCTCCATTAAAAAATTCCGATAACCATTGTATTGCCTTAGTTTAATGCTGTTTCAATGTGTTATGGTCCTTTTCCTTATAACAAGCATAAAAAAATCGCTAACAGTCTGCTAATGTCTCTGTAGCTAGCCAAATTTCCCGTTACACCTTAAATAGTCCAGCAGTACTGATGCTTGAAGCACCAGAATATAACTGCTGCTCCATTTAAGGTGGAATGGGAAAATTTGATTAAGAAACTGGTGAATAGCTGACTTCAGCGTCATATCACCAAAGAAATAAGGGTGGATGATAATTAATAATTATCACATCCCATTTAAATAAAGACCAGCAGTGAGGTTGCTGAAGTTTACCCTCCTCTGCTATAACTGCAGACTGGCAGGGTTGCCTACAGAGCAGCGCTAGTAGCCTGTTAATGAAGTAATGTTCTTCTTTATTTGAGGATTGTCACATTTCGTAGGGGAAGACTTCAACCACTACCCCTTATAACTCAGTTCCAAGGGGCAAGGTGATGCTCGAAAACAAGGTATAGGAGTGAAAAATAAGAAATGGAATTGGGCCTTATCCTGTATCCTGTTATCCAATATCCATGGCTATTGCTGCAGATTTATTCATTCTTTTCCATTAATAACATGATTTTTCAGTGGTGTTGTTGCATATCTAGAATGTAATGTATTGCATATTTAATTACAAATACTCTACATTTTTGAACAAGAAAATGCATAATTGGGTACATAATGAGCCTTTCAGACATGCACAGTGACCCAGAAGTTTTCCAGACATTACCCAGAGGAGCTGTATGTTTGAACGCAAATGTCTAAATCAGTTGTATCAGACATTACCTGGACTTGATCCTGCCAGCCCCCTAGTACAAAGTCCGGAGAATGTCCGGGTGAACCCACGTGTGAATAAAGCAGGTCATTTTCCAGAGAATTCACAGTGTGTGGGATCTTCGTGCACAGAGTGTAGCTGTGTCACTACAAGTAATACAATCCAAAATTACACACATGCGTAGAGTACCACGTAGTGTAGATGTTGCCAAGGCAACGAGCATCACGTGAGTCCAGTCAGAGTGAGATGAGTTTTTGTGTTTTTAATTACTTTAAAATGATATCAGACTCAGGAAAATGTACTTCACGTGTACTGTTAAAGAAGGGCGAGACGAAGACGTCGTGTTATGAGACACATAAGCTGGACGCCCGTCTCACCGCCGTCTTTTAAAGTTCAAAGCATAAACTTCGTCTCCTCTGCAGACCAGTTTCTGCTCCCTATAAACTTTCTATATGACGTGACGCACGTGAGCAGAACGTACTTAAACTTGCCGATTGGGAAAGTAATCGGATACAGGCGTTTACATGGTTATTATTCTTCTATTTAACAGATTATTTACAGGATCACACACCTCGTGCAATCGGATAGAAATTGTGTTTGGCCTCAATCGGACTAGTCTATACCGACTGCGATGTACACGTGGACATGTTCTATTCCGATTGAGCTATTAGTCAGATTATTAACGGATTATCAGGCTACATGTAAACGTGACTAGCGATATTTAAACCATGTCCTAGCTTACTGAAAAACCTGCATTGATGAATATTGTGGGAAATGTATTTTTAAATAAATCATTAATTAATTTTCCTGTTTGTTATGTGCTGTATAAACTGGCTACTTCAAGTTGTAATGGGCTTTCCTGTGTTTCTTGAGAAGACTGGGCAGAGCTGAGACTGTGAATATTTAATAATAAACACAACAGGCAGAGTTGTAGTCACATAAGGCAAATGTAAAATAGCAATGACATCACAGAGAAAGTGCCAGCTCTGCTGTTCGGTGCACTAACTGTGCTCTTCAGTTTCTGGGAGATGATTAATCCCCTCCTGTTGTGCTCACCCAAACATAACCAGCGCTCTGTCCAGCCAGATTTATGGCCGAGGAGAAGATATTGACTTTTTGCCAGTGGAGAAAATGCGTGTGTGCATTAAGAATGCTCACGCTGAGCTGTGATTCATTTTATGTGCCAGGCTTTTTGGACTTACTCTCAGCATTTAGCAGCTTGTTCTTCAAATGCCCTACATTAACCTCTGTCTTCTCTGCTCTCTCTCGCTGTCTTTTTCTTCCTCCTTTCTCTCTCTTTTTTTCTGCTTGTCATTTCCCCCTGCTTGTCTTTTTCTGCCCCTCTCTCTTATTTCAATTTCTTTCCTTCTTTTTTTTTCTTTCTTTCTTTCTTTCTTTCTTTCCTCCATCTCTGTTTCTCCTCACTCTCCCTCCCACCAGCAGGTCCTTCTCCATATTGAGACTAAGCTGTTTGCATACCTGCACCAGGCAGTCTTCAGAGAGAACAATGGAAAAGAGGTGAGTGTCCTGTAGATCTGGAGTGATGTATGACTTTAAAGAGTTCACGTCATGGAAAAACAAATTTTCCTCACCTTTTTAAAGGAAGAATTTACCATATACAGACCCTATATGGCAACTAAACTGCGAAAACAGCAAGTTTTAATCAGTCATGCTTGATATTATGTCACAACCATGAACACGTTTGCATTTGCCTCCCCATTCAGCTAACAGTTTAGCCGCCCAGCCATGTTGAAGTGTTGTTACAGCAGACATTCTGTAGCAGAAATATTATGGTGGAAGAAAATTAGAAAATGATAATTCCAAAACGCCAGCTTCCCTTAATGGTATTTGAAAAAGTCATGATGAACGGAACAGTACAAATAATCCTTAATATGTTACCTAAAATCTTGTTCCATTAACTTACATTCAAAGTTATTTCTTAGTGTCTAAGTTTTTTCCTTCTCCTCTGAAGTTTCAAATTCCAAGACACAACAGCAACAAACTTTTTGTTCTGTACAGTTTGTTCTGTACATTTCAGCCCAGACTGTTTTCTGAGTGAGGCACAATACAGGACAGCCAATCAGAATAGAGGTCTTAAAGGCACAGTAATAAAAACAGCCTGTTTAGTCTAAAGGGGTAAAGTAAAAATAGAAGAGAAATATAGAAAACAGCTCCTTTAAGTCAGCAATTACACAGCTCATCACCAGTGTTTCTCCTGCTTTTCACCCCCACAGCTCCTGAAGTATGACAAGGAGATAGAAGCGTTCCACGATGTCATCAGAGAAGAGGAGATTCTGTTCCCACCCAGGTGACTAACCTCCTGAGAACCAAGCAGAATTTACAGTAATCACTTGACGACCTGAATAAATCATCATCTTGAAGATACTGTGTATATGCTGAACGACTGTTGTGTTGATGTTCTGTTTATTTATGTTACAGTTACCCCTACAGTGAAGACAACACTAAACCCACTCAGTACATGAACACACGATGCCCATCCTGGTGTGATCGCATCCTCATGTCCCACAGTGCACGGGACATCATGCTCAGGGTTGGTACTGCCTTATAACGTAGTTACAAACAGTTAGCCTTAATATGGTAATGGATATAATATAAATTCCAAGTTACACAAAAAGAGCTTGAGAGTTCATAGTGTAATTACATTATTTTGTTTGGTGCTTTAGATGACGATTTTAGTTTTGAAGAATTTCAAATTTATTTCTGAAGATTCCTAATCAGTAAACCCCATTTTTGGATTGTCAGTTCAAGGATTTTTAGGGATGTAAAATTCTGACAGCAGTTTTATGTCAGTATGCATTAATGCATCTCACTTTCGCCCTTATTTAATTATTTTCATGCAGTTCAAAATTATTTTCTGTGACCCAAGGAACTGTTTATGCAGTACTGAAATATAAACAATAAGAATAATAAACCAAGCTTTTATTAGGATTTTAACATTTGAAAACAGCCTTGACACCTTTTAGTAAACCCAGTAAAATGAGCACATACTTCAGTGAATATAGTTATAATTAATTAGGACATTAAAAATGTTCTGTTTTTATTTGTTCATCATTCACAGGGAGAAGATGAGAATAACATTGTTTATAACACACTGGGCCCGAATGTCTGTATGGGAGACCACAAGGTAATTCATCTTCAGAAATAATAATCAATAGTACTATTAATTTTTAAAGAAAGGAATCATTTTAGAGTAATGCTTTGTTGTTTCCTCTAATCTGACACTTTTGTTCTGTTTCTTTAAGCCTGTTTTCCTGTTCTTTGCACTGAATCACAATGTCCACTGACCCACAATATGGACCCATAAAAGGGTAGGTGATATCTGGAAACTTTATAGGAGAAGAAAAAACATTTTTAATTTTGATGTATAATAATTAGAACTGTCTTAGTTATGAACGCATGGGTGAACACAATAAATCATTAACAGCACTTGACTAAACACATTTGACTTTTGACATTTGACATTTTAAAGAAGTACCTTTAGTATCTTCGTCACACTACATTGGACAGTGCACAGACAGCAAAGTGGAAAGCTCCTGTTCCTCTTGAGAGCCTCCATTCTAGCAATACATGAGCTTTATGAACAAGAGGGAAACCGAGAGGCTACAATCATGTTAGAGGTTTGACTGTGTAGGTATGGCATATAGACTCATTGGTTGGAACATACAGCCACTGTTGCTCTCACCGAATGTTGTTGATGGAAATCACATGATTTTCATGTTCAGGTTCATGCGAATGCTGCGTTCTTGCGATATAACTAATGTTATTGAGTGATTAAAAGTAATGAATACGTTCTAATGAATCTTATTTTGTCCATCCATACTGCTTTAACAAAATGCACCGCTTTTAAAATGGATAAATAAGCTAATAAGACAAATGTGATTAATTGCGGTTAACTGTGCAAAATAATGAAATAAATTACCGTTCATTACTGTAATCATTTGACAGCCCTAATATTAATGTTCATTCAGGACAGTTTCTGTTGGTCCACCTTTCAACAAATGTCCACGCAATGTAAACCACAGCTGGAGTTCTTAAATTTTGTAAAATAAATAAAAACTGAAAAACATTCAATATAACTGCAGCTCTGTATATAAAATTCACCTTGTATAGTTGGTTATACTTTCATTGGTATATGCTGTATGACTTTATATCCCTTCTGTCCAGTTCATTGCACACATTCACAGCTGTTTTGAGCCACTGAGGGGCTGCTGTGGGGATTACTCCTGTGTGTATAATAAAAATAGGACCCTCTGCTGCCCTTGATCTATGGCTATTGAATCCTCCACGTTTTGCTGTTTGCTACGTTAGTAACACCTTAGCGCAGTGCCATAAAAACGCCAGTGTTCATTAATTACATATAGCTGTAGATGCCTAGCGAGGCATATATCCTGGACTGTTGGTCTGTATTGGCATTTTTATGGCCGTGATTTTGTTTTGCTGCCAGTTTTATGTGTGTTCCATAGGCTACCGCTGTCAGAGGTTAAGACGAGTCTTCTTGTGGCTTGTACATCATTGTGGGGTAGCTCTGATGTGGTCAGTCAGGTTTGAGTTGAAAAGGTTGGAATTCTGTAGTGGGTTTGTGAATCGAAGATAGAATTCACAGTTACTTTACTTTGGTTAAAATTCCTTTTCTTGGGTATAAGAACTCAGGGTGGGCTTTGAAGAAATGAATTTAACTTAGCATTAAGCATAACATCTCTGTTTAGGTCATAATAAAATAAAGCAAATAAGAAAGTCATACTAAGCCACGCGAGACCGATCTTACCACAGTTATGCGTTATTGCTAAAACCCATTTGGATGGTAAAATCACTGTAACGCATGACGTGTTGTGGTCTTTTCCTTTTTAAAGTGACTAAGTAATACTGTATTATACAATAAATCAATGTTCAGATGATCATTTAATTTGTTATTAATAATATTTGCATGTCTTTAAGCAATGTTAAACAATGTACTTTGTTATTGGTAGACTGTTGTTGGCATGAAATGCAAAATGTCTATGGATTTAAAAATATAAATCTAGAAATAAACAAAAGGTTTTAGATTTCTAAAAAAATTAAAACAGCAGAAAGTAAAGACAAGTAAAATCAAGGAGAATAATTTCTTGGTCACTATTTAATGGAAGCAAATTTGTACAAGGCTTGTACAGATCCTGTAGGATATTTATTTATTTAATTTATATCTTTTCCAGTGACTGTTCAGTTGTCTGTGGATTCGATCTGCTCATCAAAGGCTTTTGCACAAACATGTGGAGGCCACTACCTTTGAATAAGAATCATCATATATTGATATTCATTGTATTATAACTTCATTCCCAGTGTTACATAGATTTTAAGGCCATTTTAGAATCTAGAGTTCTGTTCTTCATTCTGCACACAGTTAATATTTCAGAATTATTCACAGCTTCTAACAAGATCTCACCTTCACACTAGGCTTAATTTAAAAAAGTCATTTAATCATCAAATGTCCAGCGAGCATGAATGTATAAACAGGTATCAACAAAACAAAATGTACTTGCTCAGTCAATAACAAAGTGTCTCTGATTTCCTTCTTCTGCAGGTTTGCTGGTGGGCGTCAGTGAAGAAAAAGCGGAATTTAGAGACTGCATAGTCCCTAAATACATAGGATTGCAGTTCATATAATACAGTATCTCATAGCCTGCACAGACCCCCAGCTCCACCCCCCTCCACACACACACAGATCAAGGGAAAGTCTTTTTATATATAAGGTTAAAAAGAGAAAAAACAAACCCTTTGTGCACAGATTGTACAGTTTTACAGTTCTCAAGACACTCCAGTTTATTTTACTGCCAGTTATTTGACCAAAACCTGCAGCATGTAAATGCATGCAAGGCTGGCTTGCACGCTCTCTCGGTTTTAGTACTACTGTTTTTCCTTTTTTCCTGCATGCTGAAAACAGAAGACAGTTCCAGTCATGTACAGTATGCTGCTCAATCGCACAAGCTCTGCCCATCTTGCCACCACAGCACTCAGTAGAGGTGTGCACGCGCAGCATGGCCGAATATTTACGTATCACCGTTTTGTGTTTTTTCAGCTTTGACATCATATATGTGAACGCTTGCAGGTTAGGGCTGGATGATGTGGTTAAGATTTTTCAGCCTTTTGGCGATAAATAGTATAAATCAGTATTCTTGTGCACTCTCTGAAATGGCTTTTTCAGTTAGACAGACCAGATTTTAGTTCTTATTCTTTAAATCTGTGTTTTGCATCACACACTGCATGTTTGCTGGGGGCTGTTTAGTCCAGATATCTATCATTTTTTCACCAAAAGGCTGAATAAAAAGCGAGATATACAATACTGTGTAAAAGTCAGAGACTACACTTTGTTTTATTTAATTTGCAGTCAAAACTGTCATTAAGTACAAGTTCATAATATTTATTTTACAGAAAATGACACAAAGCCTCCAACACTAAGTATAATATCAAATCTATCAGTATTTAATTTGTCCGCTCTTTTTTCTGCACCTACTGCCACTTTAACTCCTTCATCTTTCCGATATTAAAACCAACCAGTTGTAACCTCCCAACAAAGGCTTTTTCCATAGAATCAGACATTATGTTGCCCTTCAAACCTTCACACAAGCAACTACACAAACACTCTTAAGCTCAATGCTATGACAGCTCAATACTATGAGTCTGAAAGGATGTGTAGCTGCCAAGAAGCCCTTACAGAGAAAAGGAAATAGACAAAAAGGAAGAACATTTGCACTAAAACACCAAAACTGGACAGCTAAAATATTGAATAGTTTTTGTGCACTGATGAGTCTAAATTTGTACTTGGGATTATTTGAATCGTGAGAAGTGGAAAATGGAACCACCTTCTAAGACTGAACTTTGGAGGTGTGAAAAAATATTCCTGCAGATTTGTTTGAAAAACCGAAACACAAGCTGTAATACCGAACTGAAGCTGTAATAAAGACAATAATAACAATAACAATAAAGGGTGAACACACTAAATACTGAAAAAACGTTATATGTTGTTGTTGAGGCTTTCTGTTAAATATATATTTTCTGCTTTTTTTCTTGACACTGAATAATAAATAGCTTGTACTTTATGGCATTTTTGACAGGAATTTAAATGAGCCCCCACCCAACAAAACTAAAAAACACATTTTAACCATTCCACCCTTTTTGAATTATCATTTATTTTATATGCTATTTTATTGTGTACAACGTTTTACATTAAAAAGCAAAAATATGCTTTAATTACATATTAGTAACCCCTGTTTTTAAAATGCAGAGCATCAAACTATGCCATACCGTGCTTATATGATGTAAACAAATTGTCATATATACTGTTTTTCGTTGCAAGCACTGAAATGAATGAAAGGTAGTCTCTGACTTGTGCACAGTACTTTATTATAAACGTCTGATATTGCTCCCGGCCCTTTCGCAGGTCTGTGTGTATCCACTCTCAGGCCAGCACTAGTGCACGCCGGGCTGTCTGTGTGGTTCTCAGTGTCTCAGAGGCGCTGTATCTCAGATATTATCAGATCAATAGAATATGTACGCAAGGACCACCAGGGACGAATTCGAAAGCCATCCGCACTGTGTGAAATATGGAAATCCCGCCCAGAGCGGCGCAGGCCGACAGGCCCTCTGACTTTTAATTAGAGCTTGAGCAGACTACTGAATACTAATATACAGCTATTCACTTAGGGGCTGTGAAAGACAACAGATAAGTCATGCTTCTTAACGTGATATATGAATATACTAGGGCTGCACCTTATGGCCAAAATACTAGCATTGTGATTATTTTATATGCCTTGCGATGCAATAATTTGCTTTGATTTATCAAAACACTCACAAAATGCTCATCTGGAACTGCGATTGGACAGTACACTCAGAAGGTGCTAAACTGTTGCTGGGGTGGTATCCCTCATGTCGCTGGGGTGGTACCCTCACAGGAACCTTCAAGGAACATTGACTCCATACATCCTGTCTTAACTCCAAGCTTTTTATTGTATTTGTCTGCTTTAAAGCATTACGTTATAAAATTGATTGTAGAAAGTGAGTGTAGTTTACCTTTAATCAATTTCACTGATTTCACAGTTTCATTGAGATGTAAGCAAAGTCATTCAGAGTGGTTTGGGGTGAAATTATTCATTGTAGAGAAACTTTGGATTTGGATTTCTTTACAGTGGTGGTAACAGGAACCAGGGATTACAATGTCTACAAAAAGAATATAATCATTTTATTCACTATCTAAAACAACCAGTGAGACAATATATGTCTTCTGAGTTTTTATATGTGATGTTGATGATGGTAAAAAATACATTTTCTTACGGGACTATTTTCCCTTAAAACACCCTGTATGTACCCTTTTTCACCATGAGTGGGGTTTTAAAAAAATGTGTTTTAGGCCAAACATTTCTCTCAGAACTATTGGAAACCAATGTCTCCAGCAGCAGGCAATGCATTCATGACCATTTTGTGTAATGACTTCCCGTGAGGTAGCTTTTACAGGCGTTAAACGCTCTGGCCGTCTGGTTCCCATCACCACCACTCTGAGCAACTCCACAGGTTTCATCAGCATTTCACACCAAACCACTATGAATGACTGTGTGTACATCTAAATCATTTAATTATGCAGAAATTTTAAAAAATTGCAGAAATACCCATTTACAACCATTGTTCTACCTTTGAGGGTATATTTACATTGTTTGTACCTTGATGAACAAAAAATGACTTGTACAGTGCCCTGTTTTCTGATTGGGTTGAAAGACATTGTAATTGATCCTAAGACTCATTCGTAGTCTTCTGCAGCAGCGAATATTGCAGAAACGATTGTCAAACTACATTTTGTGCAGCTCTAGGATATACATTTTGAAGTTAAGATACTTTTTTTTTGCATTTTTGGTTGGGGACATATATATAGATAGCTGTATACTGTTGCTTCGTGGACTGCATGCAGTTTGAATCTCGTCATTGTCTGGGTGATCTTTCATAGGATGTACTCAGCAAGGAGCGAGTTCTTTCACGGTGGAGCATATCGTCACTGTAATAAGAAAAGTACTTCCGAAATAGTAACTTTAAAAGAAAAGGAGAAAAGCTTCCTTAGCTCTGAACGCAAGTTAAAAAGGAATTCTACCAGTTTTTCTAAATGAAAAAAAAAAAGGTTTGGATGGACAGTGACGATATTTTTCCATTTTGATTGTCAAACTAACATCTGATTATTGTTCAGTATTGTTTATTTCTTGATAGTCAGCAGTGACTTTAAAAGCATATGTAGTTGCTTATATAACTGCCACTCTGACTTAAATACTCAGCCACCCTTTCCTTTTGCCTTTTATATTTACTTCCTATTACTGTCTGGTGGCCAGGCATTTTATTTGACGGTGTCCAATGTTCCCTTTCGGCAATGAACTGTATGCTGGCTCTTCTGTGGTGATAGAATTGACTGTGAATAGCTTTCCATGTATTCCTTTCTATGTTACTTTGCAGTTACTCGTTGTTATATCTGATTTGTTTCACTTGTATATACTGGGGCAGAGAGGTTTTCAGGAATTGTAATTAAGACGAGTTTGAATACATACATTTATAGATGAGAGTTTTGCAGCTTACAAGTACTCAGTCGCATCATGGATCAAACTCACAACAGTTCAACCATTTAAAGGCTTGATCACTGGCCAGTGAATATTTCTTTATTTCAAAAGTAATTAGATCCACTGATCATCAATATTCATTAACTATCGTTTAAGTGGGCACAAAACGATTACACAGATTTGACAAGGGAGTCATTAGTTCAACTCGACTACAATTTATTGATTTTATCCGTGTAATCTGAACGACCCCCCTGCCCAACACCTCCACCAAGCCAGGAATTCTCGAATCAGTAGCAGATCAATAATTTAAGTGCGAAGGTTAAATTACACGGGCTGTTTGTCAATAATGGACTTGTTGGAGTTGATTCATGGTATGGTGGACATAATATATTGCTCTCAAGGGCATCGTTCTGAACCCAAAGTCCAATACGAGGCTTCGTGCTTGTTTGGCATTGGCATTTGAAACACTACGGTTTTACAAAGTGTAATTTATATTTTTGTACATAAGCAGCGATCGTATGGCACTGTTCTTAGCTTCGAATCTCCTCAGGCTTATGTAGCTACCCACATTTGCACTTCTTGAGGATCTGTTTTCTTTTGCTCTGTCTGTGAGTTGACTTTGACCACTTAAAGTGTATGTTGTTCAGCAGCATTTTCAGAAAGTTTGGACCAAGTGTAGCACTGTTTGAATTTTAGAACAAGCACTATTCATATGACAAGTACTTTTAACAATGCTTTTAGTCGTAGGCTTGGTTTCTTTAAAATAGTTTGCAAAAGTTAGAGTGAAGAATTGGAACGAGACCCCCTCAAGGTGAAACAGGTCCCAATTTTTTTTTTCATTATATTTATTTCAATTTTTTTTTTTTGGTATTTCTTTTAAAAGACATCTGGGTGATGATAATATCTTAGAAGTGGCTTTTTAAAGTAAGATGACTAAAGCTAGTAAATGAAAATGCCATGTTGAAATGGCTTTGGCCCGAACCCAATAAAAAACCTGAACTAACACCCATCAAACCAGTTTTCCTTTTATTTTATGTTTTATTATGTCCTTGGAAAGAGATCTGGTCAATGATATTTTACGCATGGCCTTTTAAATTAAGATGGCAAGAACTAACAAAGGAAAATGGCACATTGATATGGCCTTGGCCCAAACCCAATGAAGAACTGAACTAACTCCCATCAAACTGGTCCAACATTTTTCCTTTTATTTTATTTTATTATTTCCTCTAAAAGAAATATGGGAAATGATCATGTTTTACGCATGGCTTTTTAAATCAAGACAGCTAAAGCTAGTAAATAAAAATAACATATGAAATGGCTTTGGCCCAAACCCAGTGAAGAACTCAACTAACCCCCCATTAAACTGAGAAAATCTTACATGTGGCTTTTTAAAGTGAGATGGCTAAACCTAGCAAATGGTCCTCCCATGTCTTTGGCCCAAAACCTATGAAGAACTGAACTAATCCCCCTCAAGGTGAAACTAACCCACAGTTTTTTCCCCTTTCATTTTATTTTGTATTATTTTATTTGCTCAGACTGACAGATCTGGGCAACGTGTGCAGATCAATGGCATTTAAAAGGCTGTGAAAGAGAAGGACCACTTAAATCCTGAGTTGTCGTAGCCCAGGTCTTCACCATTAACGCATTTGAGAAGATTAATGATGCTGTGATAGGGCAGGTTTAGATTTCTGTTGAGTGCTGGGTGAAGGGGAGAGATGTCAATAGAGGAACGGGGTTGTTCTGCGGTACCAGAGGCACCCAAAGAGTTCACCTTAACAATCATATCCATATCCTACAGCACTCAGAGCTCAAATACAATACCTAATGTACTGATATCACAGCGTATTGTTACAGTCCTAATCTGAAACGAGCTTCTTATCCTTACTCAGCTCTGCAGGTGTACAGGGGTTACTGTGCCAAATGTGTCTTGTTCTTTTTTACGCTTCCTCTTTTTTAGCTTCATGTTTAGCACCTTTGACATGACTTGGCAGGTATGAAGCTTCTAGCCTAATGCACAGTTAGCAATGACTAGACTGCAATGCTAAGTGGCCGAAAGCTTCACCGCATTGTCTGTTTGTACCTCCGAATAACAAGTTAACCTTGAAATTAATCTAAGATCCCTGTCGTTCTATATGATCATAACAGAAATGAATGTTTCTTTTTCAAAAGTGTATGTTAATATAAACTGTGTTTTAATTCCTTATAAAGTGTATATATTCATTGATACTTGTGTGATGTGTCATTTTTAACAAAAAGAATGAAGTACCTGCTTTACTGAGAACACTTAGTTGTCCAATTTTGCAGAGGAGGAAAGTGAAGTGTCACTTAACTAAAACTTCTTCAAAATGGTAACATAGGAGAAGCAGTTCTTAACATTTTGGAAAAATTGAAACTTTCAAAAGTCCTGCTTAGTTAAATGGTTAAGATGTAAACAAAGTCACTGAGAGTGGTTTGATGTGAAATGCTGCATTCTAAAGAAACTGAGTGCATTTACATGCGCATAATAATCGGGTAATAGGAAAACTCCAGGTCTACGTGAGTCAGGCAGTAATCGGATTTCTGCTGTTTACATGACCATTTGAATAATGAGATAACTGCAGAAATCCGATTATGATTGGATTATTGAGTGCATGTAAACACACTCACTGAATCAGAATTGTTCATAGTGGTGATAGGAACCAGATGTCTGAAGAGTCTAACACCTCTAAAAGCTATTACATGAAAAACAAAGTTATATAAGTTATTTTTTATATAATATATATATATATATATATATATATATATTATATTAAGTTATTACATGAAATGGTTACAAATATGTTACCTTCTCTCTGAGACATTATTTTACAATAGTTTTGAGATGAAGCTTTTGTCATAAAATGTATTCAAAACATGAATCAATTCATGGCTGCAAGTTACATACAGGGCATGTACAGTCAAACAGCCCCAAAGAAAACTTCCAAATTTGTCACTATGTCACCATTATCAACATTGCATATGAAACCTAAACCAAATGTAAAGAGTGCTTGGAAAATGCAACAAAAAGTAAAAAATAATGGTGCTCTTTGGTAGGGAATACAGTCCACACTAAGCCTTCTTCAAGGTGCTTTACATATAAAAACTCGGCAGGCATGTGTGGGTTCACTGGTGGGTTTGGATAGTAAATGAAATGGCTATATTTGTGTTGCACCATCTAACAAAAGCCTTACATGTGGGCCGAAAGAAACGTCACGCTTTCGACTGAATAAAGTTACCCTTTCACCGTGTATAGAGTGAATGCTGCACCGTTTTTACTGGTGAGATAACTTGAATTTTGGTAAGACCTCATCTATAGTTGGTGGAAGACATCATGACCTCTGGTCACCATTGTTGAGAAATCTGTGACTCTTCGTTTCTCTACAATGAACCATTTCACATCAAACCACTCCGAATGACTTTGTTTAAGTCTCATTGATTGATTGATTTATGCAGAAATGTTGGAAAACTGATGGAATTCCCCTTTAGCCCCTTATAAGTCCAGGCTTATTACATACTAAGGCTTATTACTCAGTAACTACAGGGACTTCAATGCAAACTGGCTGAGCTATTATAGCTGTTATAGAAGTGTGTAATAAAACTTTGGGCCTGCCAGTTAAGTTAAAGAGGCCATATCATGGAAGTGGTATGTAATCTCCCCACCCAGTCCATACAGTCCATGTATGGAAACCAAGTTGCAAAAACATCCCATTATGAATTCACTGTTTCTGTGAAGTCACACAAACTCATTTCCGTACTATCAATTAATTTGGCCTACAGCAGTTTAGCTCCACCCACTCACATTGAAGTTCTAAGGAGAGCTTCAGCTCTGAATGAGGCACAAACATGACAGCCAATCAGTACGGAGCTCGTTGATCTTATATAAGTCTTAAAGGCAGGTCTGTTAAATTCTGAGGGATAAAGAGAGGCTGGAAAATGGGCGTGTAAACATGAATTTTTAGTAAATAAAACCATAAAATGTTGTTAGGAGACCTCAAGAGAAAAGAAATAAAATAAAGAAAATTGGGTTGTATGGGCCTTTAATGTTATGAGATTTTGTTCACAGTCATTTTGGGCCGTTTTTATTGGTCCATTTAGCATCAAATCTTCACATATAGGGCAACTAATGTTTTCAAATGCTGAACAAAAAGATGAATTAATTTTTTGATATGACAGCAACGGAATGTACGGACACAGCATTGAAGCTCAGCAACTTTCGATTTACTTTTTCTAATACTGTGGCCAAATAATTGCCCCATAACTTGAACTGTGATCATATCAGATCCTAATACAGTTCCTACTTCATTTATCTACAACGTCAAATAGCGATAACAGACTACGTCAAAGATTAGCTATTTCGCTACAACAGTGGGATTGACGTTGTTTTGGATGGTCAACTCAAGGCCTCAATCACTAAACATGACAAACTGCAGTGTTCAGTCTTGCTCTTAAAAATGGCCCAGCTCCACACGTTAACACGCACAGATGCTGTGAATAATGTGTTTACTCTCTGCTGCATAACTGAAACAGGTGTTCTTGAAATGCATCAAGATAGCTTTATAATGGCTTATCAGTAAGAGGGTGTTACTGCACAGCTAACAGATTCAGCTTTTATTGTTAGCTGTATTTACATCCTTTCTGTCACAGTAGAACAAAACGGCCTAGAAAACTTCTTGTTCTCAAAAACGTTCAGAAGCGTTGCTCTGAAAGTGGGATGTAAAGTAGGATTATGTTCTTGAATATTTAAATTTACATTGATGAAAGTTCACAACTTGGGGTTGAACTTTAATATACTTTGATAATGGAGCTGTAAATAATATTAATTATTATTTAAGAATATAACAACAGTGTAATGACAATGTAAGTACATTGTAATGACATTTATCCATTGAACACAACCTGGAATCCACAGCGCTCACCTTCCTACTACCTACTTCATTGGTATTAAAGGATAAAAGTTTTAGAGACATTATTGTTAAATAATGTTGATATAATCACATATAATTTTAAATTAGCTCTTATACATTATATGTATAAATATGGTCAACATGACTGTAATAGATTGATGGTTGCATATCTAAATAAAGCCCTGAAAGAAATGCAGCTGTTTGCTTTAATATGTTCAAATAACTAATTTTGCTGACTGTCTGCTGACTCGCTATTTGCTGTTCACAGCAGCTGAATGGAAATAGTGTCAGTATTTTTATTCAATATAATCAAATATTTTTCCCCCCATAACTCCATTAACAGAGTAACTGCGCTGTAAAAAAAGGATTTTCACTGTAAAAGTACAGTAATAAATGGTTAATACTTTTTTAAAAAGGTTAAACGTATATAAATGAACCACATATTATGTATCTTATTGTAGGTTAAATGTATATAAATAAACCACATATAATGTATTTTACTGTAGGTTAAATGTATATAAATACATTTACCACAGATACTGAATTTTTCTGTATTTCTTACGCTGCTGCTGTTAATTTACAGAAAAAGAATGTAAATTCACAATAGAACAAACGATCAGCTTTATTTCACAGCCATTTGTGTTTATTTTAAAGCCCCTGTCTACTTATTTTCAAGATTTTTTTTCTACTATCTAATGTTTGGACTGGCAGAGAAAGAACACTGTTGCTGTTTTCTGTTGAGAGATTTTACAAATAACTTTTTTCTGCCTTTTTCATCTGTACGATTTGAGTTGGGTGGGGCTAAATTTCATGCATGTGCCGTCAGGTCTGCCAAAGAACCAGAGTAGGCGGTATGTATACATCAGATAATCACGTCACTCTCACTCTCACATAAAGTGACTGACCTCCCGCTGCTCTGAGTCGCAGACAAAACTCCCAGCAAGCAGATTATTTAAGCTTTTCTAAATGTAACAGTGCTTGTTATGTAGGATTATTACACTGTTGTTTGTAGCATAGCTACGCTGCTTCCTTTTTGCATGAGCCACCTGTTGCAGATCACACTATAAGCGATTAACTTTAAAAATGTATAAATACAAATGTATAAAATAACTTTTTTTCCGTGGCATATCTTTACTAATAAAACATGTTGAACATTTGAAACCATGTTTTCAGGGGCTTTAATGATTATTATGGTAAAATACGGTATGGCAGAAAGACCAGTGAACTGTTGAATTACAGTAAAAGGCAGTATTTTTAATACATTACATGACTGTAATTTTACTGATTTTTACCATCATTGAGAAAACATACTGTTAACTCTCCTGTTATCTTCAAATTTAGTAACTTTTTAATTTTTGAGGTGAATTTGACAGTGTAAAACACTGTTGGCTCTCTCTGTGTGAAATGTGACAGTGTTGAGCTGCCAGTGAGCAATGAGGGGTGAAAGGAGAGGGGTGAGATTCCACTGCTGGGAAAACTGTTCACACCTCTCCACAAAGAGAGCTGTTCTGAGACAAGATGGACAGCACAACTGCAGCTTTCTTCATATAAATCAATCAAGTACAACTGACACAATAAAAAACAACATTTAAACATCTTAAATGTTATTGAAAGAAAAAATGGGAACTCCTCCAAAACGGGAGCTGCTGAGAAAAGAAGCTAATAAGCCCACAACCCTGTCGCCCAGACTCACTGTTCATTTCCATCTTTATTAAATCAGAGCCTCATGGAGCTTCCTTAACTGATCCTGCTGAAATTGAACTCATCCACCTGCTGCACAGTCATCACTCACACACAGGAGAATTTGTTGCACAGCTTCAGTTTTATTATTTATTGACGTTGCTCACCACAGCATAACCGAGACGTGCTTAACATTTTCATACATATCTGTGACGAAAGAGTCACTGTTCTAAGGACATGTTGAAGAGCCTCTCAAATTCAATAAATAATAGACATATTCTTGGAAATTATGTACATAGATGTAGGGCTGAAACAAGAAGTACTAGAAATGAGAGTGTATGGGATACAGTGCAGTGTTAATATCAGACTCAGACTTCCTCGAGTCACAAAGGAAGGTTAGTGTATGAAAAGATATCACTGCTGAATTTGAAGTACAGGGTGAAGTCAGAGACCACCCTTCATTTATTTCATTTCCACTCAAGACGGCCATAATGTACGTTTTTCCTGTTTCAGATGTTTCTCAATAGTAGACACAAGATAATCCACATGCACAAAAAACAGTGGTTTCCAAAACTGGAACTCACTAAAAGATAAAATGACCAAATGATAGAGAGAAAAGGGGGCAGCCTTGTTAGACCTGGGGCTCGTTCTATCTCAGAACGTTGGCACTATCTTGCTATAGTTTCCGGGCTGAACACCATGTTTCGTCAAAATGGTGCAATATGTTGAGTGACGGGCCTTAAGGTACGTTTTCTCTCTTCGATGGGTGTGTCAGAGGAGTTACCCAATCAGCAGACATGTATATAAACCCTGCCGTATTGAGAAGGAAATGCGCACTATGGATTCTAATAAAGTCCTCTACAAATGCGGCCACTGCAGCTTGGTGTACGCAACAACTGAAGATGTATTGTGGATGTATTTTGACGTATTAAACACATATTTAAATGTATTTCATTAGCCTCTGAAAATTCTTCGAAAAACGATGCCAAGAATGGCCTTCTTAGCTGCCGCAGTTGCAATGCTTGCACAACACAATAGAGTATTCAACACACCACCATCGGTAAAAGCAAATGTTTTGTCTGGGCTGAATGCAGCCCTGGTAGATACCAAAACTGTCCTCATCAGATAAACTCTTAAAGCTTTCATCTATGAGAAAATCAAGCTCCGCTCTTGCTTCAGACCTGAAAAAATCCACAGCTGTTTCTGTCCATCCTTTCACTGTGAGAACACAACTCAGCACTATGGTTCTGAAAGGATGTGTAGCTGTCAAGAAGCTGTTACTGAGAAAAGAAACTAGACAAAAAAGGAGGAATATTTGCAAAGAACAATGACCACCCTTGAATCCTGAATTGTGAAAAAAAGAAAATGCAACCAACCAACTAAGACTGAACTCAACTCTAAGATTGAAAAATATTCCTGCAGATTTCTGAAAGCTGAAAGCGAGTCTCTTGAAAAGAATCGTAGCTGTAATAAAGGCAGAGGATGAATATACTAAATACTGGAACAAAATCTATTTAGTTGTTGAGGCTTCTGTTTTATTTTCTGATTTTGATTGGAACTTGAATGATGGGCGGTCTCTGACATTTGCACAGTACACTGTACTAATGTAAACACCAGAGGTGGGTAGTAACCAAATACTACAAATTACATGTACTTAAGTACTCTGACTCTATTTGTAAAGGAATCTACATTTTACTCAGGTACAGTTTAGTTCTTCACATTTAGTTACTAATTTCTTTTTTTCTGTTTAAGTTCATTCTGTTATGGTGGTTCAGCTCTAGACTGCTTTGCTGTTGCTCCTTTCAAGCTTTAGCATTTTAATTCAAACCAAAATGATCCCAACAAGAGGAGACAAACAAGCTTCAGTTCCTAATATGCCGGGTTATAATACAAGCAGTTTGTGGACCTGATACTTCTGATTTTTGCTATTTTGCTACTAAAGTGATTCATTCATTACCACATGAATGAAATATATCACATCAACACAGCTGCTGCCAGAAAGTGGCAAACGGATTGTTCTATTTTATTCCAGTGGAAATGAATCAAGTAAACTCATCACTTTCTTCAGTGCAAAGTCACTGCATTGAAAAACACAGCTCCTGTACTTGTTTCCAGGATACTCTACCCACCTCTGGTAAACACTGTGGCATATATGTGTGTGTGTGTGTGTGTGTGTGTGTGTTTGTGTTGTATCAGACGTGGTGGGGTCCCAGACGCAGCACAGAGAAAGCTCTGCGGTGTTTGCGCAGCAGCAGACGGATCTTCTCATCGTCCGAGTCGGGGTCCAGCGGTTTGTTGTACTCCTCGTCCTCCAGCTCGTTTTCCGAGCCGTCCCGGCCGCTCTCCGCCCGGCTGGCCTGCGTGGAGCTCGGCTCAGACGCGCTCTTCTTACGCCACTTCGTACGCCGGTTCTGGAACCACACCTGAGGAAGACAGACCACTGTTATGAAGCATGCAGAGATATATGGAGATAAAGGGAATGTCCACCAAATAAAAAAGTAGACACTCACACCAGGGCATTTGGAACTGTGGACTACATGAGTGATGGCGAGTTCTCGCTCATGTTCTGCTGTGTTACTTTTACATTTTTAACACAGTGATATGTTCGAATTACACATCACTGTGTTAAAATACTGGAAAAAATAAAACACTATGGCACATTTTATACATTTTACAAACGTGCCATGGAAATGTTTGATGTTTTATTTTATCCAGGATGTTAAAGTCAGCAAGTAAACTGAAATTGTGCACTAAAATTTGCAGGAAAATGTTCTCTGTAGAGGATGTGTTCACTTATTTTGACTTAGAAAATCAACCAGACATAATCTGACGAGGGGGGTTCCAACTTTTTCATATGACTGTATCTCAGTCTACGGAGCTCCTGAAGGGACGTGTGGTGTATTTTTTTTAGGTAAAAATACTATCAGGTAGATACTATCAGGTGAGCACCAGATACTAAGTGATGAGCACCTGATACTATCAGGTGAGCACCAAATACTAAGTAGTGAGCACCTGATACTATCAGCTAAGCACCAGACACTAAGCTATGAGCACCTGATACTGTCAGGCAAGTACCAGATACCAAGTGGTGAGCACCCGATATTATTAGGTGAGCATTGGATACTATGTGGTGAGCACCAGATACTATGTGATGAGTACCATATACAGATGTGGTAAAAAAAATTTGACAGTGGTGCTCATTACATAATATCGGTGGTGGTATGTTATTCCATACACGATGGTTACAAACACTCAGAGACATTGAGACATTGTTTTGTGATAATATTAAGAAGATTCTGACCTAAAATGCTTTTTTTTAAATCCATCCATAGCTGAGAGGTACATGCAGAGTGTTGTACAGTAAAATTCTCCCCAAAGAAAACCTATTTTTTCATTTTTTGATTTCCCCATATTTTACCATCATTAACATTAGATATAAAACTGTATGTTCACTGGTTGTTTAGTTTACTGGGTAGTAAGTAAAATGGCTATATTTGTGTTGTAGACATCACAACCCTGGTTCCTATTAGCACCACTGTGAAGAAATCAGAGTCAGAAAGTTTCTGTAAACTGAACCATTTCACATCAAAACACTCTGAATGACTTTGTTTACGTCTCAACCATTGAACTATGCAGATATTTCAATGTCAGTGGAATTCTCCTTTAAAATATTCAGTGCAGTATACAATGAGCTATTCCAGATGACAGTAGAGGACAACAGACCAGAGCTGGAGTAATGTACAGTCCTCAACAGCTGTGACTTTGTGTAGATGTGTTGCTCAGTGGTATAAACTGTCCTATGGCGCCCTTTGCTAAGGCGTACTGGGCATGGAAGTAGGGAAGATGCTAATCTGTACAGGGCAGTGCGCTCCAAGACCAGCACTGAGAACCACTGAGCTACAGAACACACAAAACTATAGAAAGTACTATACAAATATCAGCAAGCCATAATTCACTACACAGAAAGAGAAGATATAATCTATAAAACTGCTAATTAAATTATTAATATTTATACTTATTATTCTGTAACTACTAAAAATGATTCTGTAACTACTACAAACTATTCAGTAACTACTTTTAATTGTTCTGTTACTACTATGAAACTAATATGCTACTTATGTACCTTAGAGCTTAAGTGTTGTGTATATGGTGGGTTGGTGGCCAAAAACATAAAGGTATACATTAAGGAAGGAATAATGTATTAATAATGTATTTTACATGAAATTTTGCTAAAATTGAGAGTTAAGTCAGTTATATAAATTATAAAACATATATTTGTTCTCTTTTTGGTTGAGTGGGTGGGGTTAAGGTAACTTTTTCCAGTGAAATGTCCTCATGGGCCATATTTTGGACAGCGCTGCTCTGGTTTTCCACCTAATCTGTATCTGCTACACTCCCCCTGCAAAAAATTGGGCCGAGCCCAAAATACCACTGGTTTTTACTGATGGTCTTGGCCTTTTCAGAGTCCATATTCAAACACTATAGAGAATATTGAAGTCATCAGAGCTGAGTGGGACAATATTGACTCTTCTTTCTGCAAAAGGTCGTCTGCAAATTTACCAAAAAGACTTCAACACCTGAAGAAATCAAAGTGAAAAGCTCTCCATACTAACTTACTTTATCTACTAGTTTAATGTTGTTAACACCATTAAAAGCTGAATGTTTTGATTTTTTTTAATGGAAGTGTTTATCTGAAGCGTACAGCTGATTACCGCAGGTAGTAATTTTGACGTATTTCCCTGAGCTTAGAGAAGAACAGGAAACGTGCTGATTCAAATCATACTCGTAATCAAAGTCAATGGGCCGTTGCTTCATTCGAGTGCACTGTGTTTTTCAAGTGAGCTGGTTTTCTGTTTTTTCTAATTACATGGAAATATGTTGAAATTATTGTCTGTGCAAATCAGCTGTTCACTACAGGCAGAGCGGATAAAAAACTAGCCTGAAAAACTCTGTATTGCTTTAATGTATGTGTCCAGTTATTAGTCCGCTGGCTGTGTTTGCACGTGTCCGTGTTCTCTTACTTTGACCTGTGACTCGGTCATGCCCAGTGAATACGCCAGTCTGGCTCTCTCTGGTCCTGCTAAGTACTTGGTCTGCTCGAAGGTTTTCTCCAGGGCGAAGATCTGGTGTCCACTGAACGTGGGCCGGGTGTGTTTCTTTCTGCCCGCTGTCTCTGCAGCATGTCCGCTGTCTGCTGAGGAAACAGAGCAGGTTTAATGAACACTGTCGAATCTGAATTCGCTGCGTTTGTCTCTTTTGTTCCAGGAATTAGTTAACTTGCAGTCTGTACTCTTTGTATGTGCCACGCTGCAAGTGGCCTCATAGCAGCTGAGAGATCTCCATTAGTGAGAGATAAATGGTTTTGTATGATTGGGATGATTATAGATTAAATCACAGCTGATTGATTGTGTAATTTTATGTAGATGACAGTACAATTAGTGATTTTGCACTCCAAATCAGGGTTCATAGCCAGCAACAGTGTAATTGCTTTCAGTAAAGAAAACAGTACTTTTAAAAAACATTATGCTACATACTGTATGGAATTTTTTGGTTAATGTATCATACTAATTATAAACGATCAGCATCAGTGCAAATAGCTTGTAGTGCATGATCTTTCTCATTAACAGTGTAAATCAGCTATAAAACAGAAATGTCTCTTTGACTATTAAAACTGATCATCCAGTTACTTCCACTGATTGTATTTTTCACTGTCAAATAATATGCATTTTATTTCAGTTCATTTTATTGTACTGCTGAATACAAAATTCAACAGACATTCCAAATATTAAACAATAAATATTTAACAAAAAATACTACTGTGAGGCATATTTTAATATTTACCTTCAAACATATTTTACAGTTATTCAATTACACAGTAAAAGTCAACAGAAAGAAAATACATGTATTAGATAGCTAATAGATAATGTAACTAGTCTTAAAATTAGATAATACAATGTTTACAAGAGATAATAAATAATAAGATAATTTAAACAATCCTAATGTTTATGCCAGCAGTTATTTATAAACAATGGTAAAAATCATTAAAATTATTTAAATAGTAAATAAGTTAAATATTTAAAATTACATACACAGCACTATTACGTTGTAAGCATAAAGTGAGAGCCTAAATATGTGTATATATATATATATATATATATATATATATATATATAGAGGACTTCAATAACGGATATGACACAATTTTAGATATAAGATCATGTAAGATCTTATTTGATTTTTTTTGGGACTCTACACTGCTCCATCTGTGGTACTTATTATAGCTTATTATATACATTGTATTGAATGTTACTGTCTGCATTTACTGCATTAACTTTGTATTGACTTATTGACTTCTGCACTGTTGTCGCATTATCTGCTTGTCTGCTGCTGTTTTATGTCACTGGTGTCAGAAGAAATGTATCTCCAAAACAGTAACTTTACAGGAGAAGGAAAAAACTACTTTACTTTTAATGTAAGTCAATGGAACCAGAATATTTCCCAAGTAATTCTGGGCTGTTTCTTTTGATCCATTCATCATGAAATTTACACACAATGTAAAGGACAAACTATGTCCAAAACTGAAAAATGACAAAAATGGAGATATGAGGTTTTCTTCCAACAGCAGCAATAGAAAGTAAAAGTAGCCCTGTTTCCCATTTTTTCCACATTTTCTGGAGAACTCTGTAGTTATGAAATATAAGCATTAGATTAGATTTTTGATTACACTTCTAAGAACCTTCTGGAAAAACGTTAACTCAGCCAAATAATTCAGGTTTCTTACAGTTGCCACACTGTTGTCTTCCTCCTCTCCAGTCGTACCCTCCATCAGCCCAGCAGCTGCTTCGTGCTTTCATGCCTGGGCACTCGGTGCTGGTTTTGGGAAAAGTGGCCATCCCTGCAGGGGTGTAATCCCTGTTATAATACACGCCCGGGCTTGGCATGGCCGTCCCAAAGCCGCCCATGGTGGAGTATCCCGGGATCAGGCTGGTGTTTGTGGGGGATCCCACCATGGAGCGACTCAGGATGTCGCTAATGCCGTGGGGGGTGCCCGCCTGCAGCTGGGCGTTGAGGTTAGCAGGGCTGAGCTTGTAGAAGGTGTTGGACACGGAGTACTGGCACATGGGTGCCTTGATGTCCGAGGGGAACTGGTTCAGGCTGTTGTTGAAGAGGAAAGTCCCCGAGATGTTGGGCTCCATTGGAACCAGCGTCTGTCCCTCCTCTTTGTCCAGTAACGATGGCTCCAGGGTGAATACTTGATGAAGATCTGTATCACATAAAATGTCCCCCGGTGGTCTGATCCAGGTCGGGATACCCTCCTGAAGAGTGCTGGACTTTGCTTACCTTCTGGAAGGTTTTTCAATCCTTTCCAGATGGTTTTTTTGGGTTTTGGAAAATCTGAACACCTCTGCTTAAGTGGAACCTCAAAGTGCTTGGCCCCCTAATCAAAGTCTAGCAGTTCTCACCTGTTTTGTTCCATGTTTCAAGTGGCAGTTGCAAAGTCAACAGCAGCTATCTCGCCACCTTTAACCTCCACTCTCACTTCGGCCCACGACTGCCCTCAAGCCAGCTCCTTGCTCTGAGGTCATAAATAAGAACTACCTTACACATATGTGACCCTCTCTTGATGACAACAGACAAGATTAGACCGCTCGTTCTGGATTGGGTGAGCGCTTGACATGCCGGAGCACCTGATTGGTCATCGCTCAGGGCGACAGCTGTTGATTGGCTGACAGCAGATTAATTGCTTTTTGAAGTGGCAGGGTGGGAATGAGGGAGTTTTTGATGGAGCTCCCTGCCCCGTCTGTGGAGGAGCAGTTACAGATGGGAAGAGAAAGAGATGGGACTTTAGGAGGCTTCTGTGGCCATCTGGACTTCATTTTACCTTTCCTTGGTAAATGCCGGTTTTATTCTGATTGCAGAATTGTGAGCTTCACATAGGAAGTAAACTGCCATTTGCTGAATAGATTTAACTCTGTGCTTGTTATTCTGCTATACGCCATTTCAGGCAGTTATGGACATTTCTGCTTCTCTTTTTTCCAGAAGGTTTGGTGTGAAGAATGGAAATATGTGTTCAATATGGACTGACAATGAAAATCAAACTCATAAGACAGGTATAGACTATACTAATACTATTTTTTAAAATTGATAATATTTTAACAATATAGTATTAATAATGTAATGTTGTTTTTCGAACTAATATAATGCTATCACATTTTTAATTTTCCTTTTTAATTCTTATTTTGTGAGTCCTCTGCACTCAACAAACTCAAAGGATTCAAGTAAATCCTCATATCCTCAGAAGACACGTCCTTCACAGCTTTGTCTGAGTTCTGTTAGAATTCTCTTTCAACACATTCACAATTATCAGATTCATTCTCTAGGGGAAGAGGTCCGAAGCACAACTGACATTCTGACGTCCTTCTGCATGTTGTGTGCAATTACACATTTCCACCAGAGAGGTCTCCAAATCTCCAAAACTTACATAGGCCAGCTTTAACATAATAGGATATGTTCAACAAATAAAAGTAGAAGAAGTTAAATCTTTGTAAATTAGTCTTATTGACCAGGGTATATTTTTCCATCTGAATTTCGAAGACCAAATCGTAAGACTAATTATTCAGTAACTGCATGGAATTAATGTAAATTTTTTTATTTATTTGGTTTTTTTTTTTGTAAAAGTTCCCCTCAAATGAACAGAATGTGTTTTATGATCATACACATTTTGCTATATCCTTACAATTTACTGCTGAAAGCCAAAAATCTTAGATGCTCTTTGTATTATTTTATAAAAGTAATTTTTATAGAGCAGATCACTGAAGAGACGCCATTTGTTTATAGTTTATAGCCCAGATTTGTGGAAAAATGGGTCGACTTTCAGTAGACAAAAAAAAATTTCAGCTTCTTTTATTATAAGGGTTTAAAATTACATTACCCATCTATTTGACTGGAAAGAAGACAGTTACAGCTCTCATACGACACCCACTTTTTGAATGTAACTTATGAAATATGAAAGTTATGAAGACTATGACAAAGTGCGTTTTGGTTTGGTCTCAAGGAGTTGAAGAGGTTAAGACACGCTCAGTAGCTGGGAAGGCAGTAACTTACTTACAAACAGTAATGAAGCTAGACAGTTAACCAAGTCACATCAGAAAGATGTAGGAAGGTAGGTCAGTGGGAAAAGACTGCATGAAAAGGGAGAGTAAAACACATATAAAACAGGCAAAAGGGTGATGCTGTAGCTAAAGAGAAAGATGTTGTACTCAACTGAGCAAACAAATCTGAAATGAAATCTAAATCTGACAACTTATTATATTTCAATGAAACGACCCAGTTTAAATGAGTTACATGCATTTGTTAAGTAATGCCCAACAACAGAAAACTGATTAAAAACAACAACAGAGTGATTTCACTTTGGTGAGTGTGTCTCTCGTTTTACGAAGTTCAGCGTTATTTGAAGCTGTAATGATTCCTCTTCTTCATCACCTTCACTTTTCATTGTAGTTGAAACCTTTTTAATATATTTAAATGTAAGCAAGTATTTTTCTCACCATCCTGCAGAGTTTCACACCTGTCTCTAACATTCAGATGCTACTGAAGGTGGTGAAGAACTCCTGGAGTTATGTTAGATGAGGCTACAACCAGAAACACCTGACTCAGAAACACCTACAACCTGCAACATCTCTCTTTTTAAACTTCTAGGCTTTTGCCCTCGAGACCCACAGCCACTGAAGAGGCCGAGATGGACGATGAGGATTATTCTTTTTTGTTATATGTTAGTAGTTACAGGCATGTAAGAGTCGTTCCATTAGATCTGTGTCAAATGGACTTGCTAATTGCTTATACTTCACAAAATCAGTTTTTTATCTCCCATAGTTTCTTTTACATACTGGTTACTTTGTCTTCTACATCAGTCAGTATTAAACCTGCCAGCTTCATCAGGTATTCATTATCATATACCACACATGACTTGGAAAGGGGAGTAAAACACATCTTGATCATTCTGCATGTTTCCAGGAAAATATAAACAGTTCTTTGGAAGGCGGCCCACACGAAATATGGAAATAGACTCACGCATTAACATCCTAACTGATACAGACAGCAGGTGAAGGCCTGCTCATGTGAAAGGGTCATTCGGGTTCATAGACTGACGCTTCCCATAGACAAAGGTCCACTAGTGTAATTTGAGGAAGCCACAAAAGAGTTTGTAAATATGTGGTTGTGCTGCATAGTTCTTCTTATGTTACCCTGCTTAAATAAAGGAATTACCACTGCGGTTAACCAAACATGTATCACTTCAGTAAAATCCACCGAAAACACATCACAGCATGAATTACTGGCTTTTGCACGGTTCCCAACCTGGCTGACAACAGACCAGGCAATGGCACAATAGCATTATGATAGAGAAATGCAAGACGGTCAGTGAAGTTTTTGTCCAGTCGAGGAGAGCCCTTGTGTAAGGAAGTCTTTGGCATTGTTCAAAAACTTTTGCAAGCCAATGAATGCAGGCCAAGGCAGGCTAGATGCCCATTGTCCAGTGAACATATAAGCCTTGTAAAATGTCTCACTTTTAAACTTCTAGGCTAGAAGGCCTTGAGTCATTACATTAGATCTGTGCCAAAATGACTTGCTAATTTGCTTATTTTCAATAAATTATTTTTGTCCTCCACATTTTCATTTAAATATTGTTCTCATCAAGGTATCACCTTATAAGCACAACAAAGTGCATAGAACATCTTAATTTTTCACTTTTTCTCATGCGCTGAACCTAAAAACTCTACTGTCAGTTGAGTCATCACGCCTTCAATGTGGGTTTTCAGTGAACAATCTGGAAACAGTTTCAATTAGACTGGCTTTCAGACTCCAGGAAATGAATTCCTGAGATTCTCTATATTTTTACAGGCATAAAATTACAGTGAAATACATTTAAGTTAACAGAGTTCCAGAGTTTCAGAGTCAGGTTCTATCTGGGAAAATCCCATGAGTAAATTATTGGTTAGCCTGTGATTAAGTAACCTGTAATTGGTTAGCTTGCAATTGGTTAGCCAATGATTGGTTCTCCTATAATCCATTAGTCTACGATTGGTTTGTTTTGCCTATGAAGTTATGAGTGGTTAACTTGTGACTGATTAGTCTGTGACTGATTAGTCTGTGATTGTTAGCCTTAGATTGGTTAGTCTGTGACTGGTTAGTCTGTAATTGGTTATCCTGTGACTGGTTAGTCTGTGACTGGTTAGCCTTAGATGGGTTAGTCTGTGATTGGTCAGCTGTGACTGGTTAGCCTGTGACTAGTTAGCCTTAGATTGGTTAGACTGCAACTTGTTAGACTTAGATTGGTTAGTCTGTGACTAGTTAGCCTTAGATTGGTTAGACTGCGACTGGTTGGCCTTAGATTGGTTAGTCTGTGACTGTTAGCCTTAGATGGGTTAGTCTGTGACTGTTAGCCTTAGACTGGTTAGTCTGTGATTGGTTAGTCTGTGACTGGTTAGTCTGTAATTGGTTATCCTGTGACTGGTTAGTCTGTGACTAGTTAGGCTTAGATTGGTTAGTCTGTGACTGGTTAGACTTAGATTGGTTAGTCTGTGACTAGTTAGCCTTAGATTGGTTAGTCTGTGACTGGTTAGTCTGTAATTGGTTATCCTGTGACTGGTTAGTCTGTGACTAGTTAGGCTTAGATTGGTTAGTCTGTGACTGGTTAGGCTTAGATTGGTTAGTCTGTGACTAGTTAGGCTTAGATTGGTTAGTCTGTGACTGGTTAGACTTAGATTGGTTAGTCTGTGACTGGTTAGCCTTAGATTTATTAGTCTTTGACTGGTTAGCCTTAGATTGGTTAGTCTGTGACTGGTTAGCCTTAGATTTACTAGTCAGCTGCAAAACAGACAAATGTTCGAGATGTTAAGACATAACCTACAGAAGGTTCACAAAATATCCAAGACTGAACAGTGTCTCTCTTTCATGTTAATTTTCTTCTTGATATCCTAACTACAATCATTAAGGGCAAATAGTCTACTTTGAAGGGCACTTTCTCACCCTTATTTCTCATCATGAATCTGTACAGCACTAGACAGTCATGTGGATTCACCCCTTTTTACTCTGTCTTTGGTTTAAACTGTTTTATATTCCATTCATTATAAGGCAGATGTTACAATTTTCATGCATTTATTGATTTTACCCAGCTTAATGAATAAATTATCTCAATATACATACCACTCAACCTAAATAAATGTCCCTTGGGTATTTAGCTGAAAATTTCAAGTTGTGTACGGCAGGAATTTTTAATCACAGTAACCACTAGATGGTTGATGTAACCTCTTTTTAAATATGCAATACTTAGTGATTTGCATTTCAAGAGTATGGACATAAATGTATATTGTAGTGTGTACTTCTTTAGGCTGTTATATTTCTTTTTAAAAATGTATTCTTTTAAAATCTCTTTGGACTATCTATCCTCCAGTCCAGGGGTGTCCACTCTCAATCTTGCAGTGACACTTGGCAAAAACATCAGCAAAACTTAAGCGGTGCCTGATACACTCATACCAGCACCACACACACTACTATGTCACTGCCATGTCAGCATCACTACTGTGCTGAGAATGATCCGCCACCCATTAATATCTGGACATCAGCAGTGCTATAGTCAGAAAATGAACAATGATGAATCCTGGTCCTAGACTGATGCAACTAATGAACTAATTAAAAGCTCTTCCTGAGCTGGAGTGGATGTTTTAGAGTGGGGAAAACAATATGCAGGGTGGAGGAACTCCTGGACCAGGAAAAGGTCTTTAATAAATTGGACGGTGAGCCATGGAAAAACAGCACTAAATTTACTTGATTCAAATGTGTACATAATTGTGTACATAATTTCCATAAAAACAAATTCAATATGATATATGTTGTTCATGTGGAAACAAATACAAATTTAAATCTTAAAAACTAAAAGCAGCATGTTTTTCTGTTCATGCACCTACTAGGTTGCATGTTCACTATTTGCCTGAAGGGGGCAACAAATACCAATGTTAACAGTGCATCTGACAAACTGTACTTTCTCCACGGAGGGATAAAAAAATTCCAACGTGCCCCTAAAATACATTTTATTATATGTTAATGTATGAAGCGAATTTAATAAAGCAAAACTACAAAAATGCATAACCTTATTTTTAATGCTATCCAGACTGTTATCATTTAAAATGTTAGAGTTTGCCTCATGCATTCAAATTGTGATTGAAATATAAGAAGAGCCTTGTGACTCTATGAGGGTGAAGAATTCTGAGAACCTGGGCTGGATTCTGGGCGCCTTCTGCTTGCCAGAAGTACGAACCTCCCTTGATGAACCAAGGTGGGACTGAGGAACAGAGCAGAGATAGGGTGTTCATTGGGTGTGAAAGCTTTGTCATGGGAAACGTGAGGCGAAGATGGACATTTACAAGACGTTACATTTGAAAGAGGAGGAGCTTCAGGCATGGTCCTCCTCCTAAAGTATTTCATAACTCCATTTTGGTGTATATGAGCAGGCAGGCCTCGATCACTATTTGGATGCGTTGTATTCCTCTACACAGGAATGCCCACAGCTACAGTAGAATCTCAACTATTATGAGAGAAACTGGTTGCAAGTAAGCCCCTCCCATCAATGCTGGAAGCATTCACATATAGAAAAACATTGATTCTAGATAAAAGACAGGGTGGACAGTTTGTGATCTGCGCTGGAAAGAAAACCTGTTCTGCAGCAGTAGAGCCCTGTTAGGACTTGCGTGTGTACAGCCTTGTGCATAGAAGATGTAGAGATTTAAGTAATTTTAACACACAGTTTCCTCCTTACTGGAAACACAGATCAGCCAAAACGAGGTTTGCTTCTTTAGTTTTGTACTGGAGCTACAACTAATGTTTTCAGCTATATGTGCATTCGTATACTTAACAGTGTGTAATACAGCATCAAAAACCACATAAGCAAGTGTGCTTGACATTAATTACCAACTCAACATGGTTTTGGTGTGCAGTTTGCCTGATGCTAATTGCCATTAATACACTTTCATGACATATTTGCTACAATAGCAGTGTGCAGTTTGCACAATGCTAACTGGCATTACTACACTTCCATTACTGGTTTGCTACATTAGCCTTAAAGCTTGAGTGTAAAACTAAAGAACTTCAAATACTAAACACATCCTGGCTGACTGACCACATTTAGTGTGAGAAAAGAACTGTGTAAATGTGTTCAGCTCATGAGAGCTAAGCAGGTACGCTAAGGAGGCTAAAAGTGGCACTGCAGTGACTGTGGCACAGCTGGCAACTAAAACGTACTTTAAATCACCGTCTTGTCTGTCAGGTGCATGTACACAAACACCTACACACCCAGATGCCAGGCCACCAACATAACTCAGCATTCCTTATGAGGATTATCTGGATGGAGTTACCCAGCATGCCCAAGTTGCTTAACTTGTCTTAAGGACAGCATTTGGCATGAGATGAATAGGTCCAGGCCTGTTTGGTGTTTATAAAATGTTTGGTGTTAAAATGAAAGCAAAAACATCCCTTTATACCTGATCTTGTCACGTAAAACACAAAAACGAAACAAATCTTGTTTCATCATGCCATGAGCCATCACGCACATAAACACCACACATCTGCACACTGCATAAAAATAAAAATATAGCAATAAGCCACAAGAGGCTGTGCGTTACAATGACTTAAGAGTGTTAAGCTCCTTTACCCCTCACAAATCACTGTAACGCAAGGCCTAAAGAGGCTTACTGCTTTTATAAAACAACATATAACGAAATCCACATTTTTTTTAACAAATAATAAATAATTATTATTAATAATAATTGAGATAAGCAATTCTCCACTGAAAAAATCATAGAAACTATTAAATGTTTCTGTTGATTCCTTGTGGAGTCCAGTGGTCACTAATGATATTTTTGTGTATTCTTGATAAATGGATCCTAATGGTTTAGATGTTCTGGTACTGAATATTGTCGCTGTCAGAATCTCCAAAAATGTTAATAAAAAAAACAAACCACAAAACTGGAGATTTTGTTCTGACAGCAACGATATATAGATTTATTTACCTCAACATAAAATGTAATTTAATTGTTGTTGACACATTTTCAGTTTATAGGCCCTCTTGGTTAATTTCTCTAGTCTTTCCTCTATCAGAACATCTGACATTTTATATTTAAGTTGGCTTGACAAAGCCAACATACTGGTCTTCATTTTATTATTCTACATTATTTTTGTACTGGGTTGCAGTTTTCGAGCTAGAACAATGAAACCACAGCAACACCCTAGCAACACCTTAGCAACCACTTGCATTTTCATAGAAATGGCCTTGTAACACCTTAGCAACCACCTGCATTTTCATAGAAATGGCCTTGTAACATCTTAGCAACCACCTGGGATAACATAACAACACCTTAGCTACCACGTGGGATACCACAGCAATGGCCTAGCAACAACTTAGCATCCACCTGCGTTTCCATAGCAATATCCTTGTAATTTCTTAGCAACCATCTGGGACAACATAGCAACACCTTAGCTACCACATGCGATACCACAGCAGTGGCCTAGCAACACCTTAGCAATCACCTGCGATTCCATAGCAATGGCCTTGTAACATCTTAACGACCACCTGGGATAACAGAGCAACACCTTAGCCACCACCTGGGATTTCACAGCAACAACTTTGTCAAGCCAACTTATAGTTTGTTTCTTTGTATAGTGTAAAAGTCTTGGACAGCCATAAGAATGAATCTGTTATTCTTGGCACTGAGTGTGTTTTTTCCTGTAGATACACTATATAACATTAAAATAAATATGAATTAACATAAATACTGTAAAATGGAAGATTCTTTTTGTTTTTGAGAAGTTAATTTATTAATATGACTTAATATGTTAGAAGACGACAGATTTGGTTACTGACGTCTTCGTTCACTCCAGCTTCTGCCCAGATAGGAAGCATATATCGGTCTGCTGGCTTGATGAGGTGGGCACCACCGCTTACTGTTTGCCACTGCTGATCAATCCTCGGACGACCCAGATTATTTGAATGCACATAGACTTTTATTTTACAAAAATAAACTAGGAAAAATATTACAAACAAATGTGAAAAAAGAATCATGACTAGGCCTGATATGAAACAATTTTATAGAACATTTTGTTTCCTGACTCTGCTAGATTAAAATTATTTACTAAACTAATTTACACAGTATAACTAAAGACAGGAAAGTAGGAAAAAATCAGTAAATTTGATTGTGAGTGGAAAAAGTGTGATGATAAGTGGAATTTTGTCCAATATTCTGCTTCACCACTGGTGGGCCACCCAGAAAAGGCTGAGCAAAATGACAGTGGACCGCCAGCTTTGCCATCAGCAGCACACCTGATTTGATTTAATGAAAGACTAATTAGATTAACTATGAATTGGATGGTAACTGTAAATACTGGAATTTCTCAAGAAAAGGTAAGGAAATGGTTAAAGTAACACACTGGCACACATTACATCACAGTGTGTTGTTTAGGGCTCACAACTGCTCAGTTAAAATCAATTACTCAATTAAAAATTGATTAAAATGTACTCTCAATGAATCAACTTAGTGATAAATTTATAACTAAAATGATAAGCAGTCCTTATAAACATGTCATTACAAAGCCTCGTTTTAGCATGTTTTAGTACTGTTTAACTAGGTGAAGGCTGAACAGATCGGCAGACGGCTTATAATAACATTCAGACAGACTTCATTAAAAGAAGGACTACAACATGTTACAACCTACAAATCCTTCACATTGATGTGTTTAGGTAGAGCTGGCCTAAGCAATACTACAGCCTTTGTGCTAAATGAATGTAAACCACTGTTACCTTCGCACAACATAGCACTGAAATTCCCATAGAAGGACTAGGATTAGCATTAGCATAATTACTAGCATATTACTAGTCCAAAGACATGCAGTCAGGCCAACTGGAAATGCTGAATTGCCCCTAGGTGTGAATGTGTGTGTGATTGTGTATGTCTGTCTGTCTGCCCTGCGATGGACTGGTGACCTGTCCAGGGTGTATCCTGCCTTCCGCCCAATGACAGCTGGGATAGGCTCCAGCACCCCACCGCGACCCAGAAGGATAAGCGGTTTAGATGATGTATGTATATAATTACTAGCAGTGGTATTCTCGCGTGCAACCTGTCCAGGGTGTTTCCTGCCTTCCGCCCAATGACAGATGGGATAGTCTCCAGCACCCCACCGCGACCCAGAAGCATAAGTGGTTTCGATGATGTATGTATATAATTACTAGCAGTGGTATTCTGGGTGCTTATCAAGTGAAGTTTTCTGCAGTTAACAACACTACGAAATGAAATGCATGGCTGTGACAAGATTTCTCAAAATCTTTTTCAGTCAAATAGTTTGGAATCCTTGAAATGCTTTGAATCATAAATTACTGCTCAATTAAACCAATTTCCATTGTTCAGCCATAAAAAACTGTTTGATTTATTGCAAAATAATCTATTGTATATTACTTGATTACCAACATAATCGATAGTTAAATTTGCAAAATAGTATACATTTTTTAATGTATATGTTTTAACAAATAGCTTTAAACTGTCTGACAACAGTAAACAGATTATCAAAAAATGTGGTGAAAAAAAACAGATTAATTTTTAGTGTTTTGGTAATGAGAAATTGGTCACTTACACTGGAAAACACTATGATAAATCTATTTAATACCAATGAAATCACTGAGGTTTATTCTGAAATATGATATGGATTTGATATATATACATATATTTATTTATTTTGTTAAGTTGAGTCTTAGTATTGTTCATGTGCGTGACAATAACTAAAGTGCTCACTGTCCAGGTAAATAGCTTCAGATGTGATTTTCTCAGATGGCCTAAGACTTTTGCAAATGATCTGAATTATATGGGTGCGTTCCACACAGATCGCGTGCTTACCACAGCCAGAGCCTGTTTGCCAGACTTTCGGTCTTCAGTGAAGAGCAGCCATTTCCATGAAGCCTGGTGAATAATGAGCAGTGAAAGGTGCAGTTACAGTTGTCAGTCAGGTCATGCGCGTTGGTGTTTCACTAATTACAGACAGGAGTGTCAGTTTATACCTCCAAAATGTGGACGTACATTGACTTGTCCAGGCATGTCTGAACCAACCGTGTGGAAAAAAAACCTGTGCTGCATTATAACAGCGCTCTGCTCACTCCCTTCACCCCCCTTTCTCAGAGTAAACTATTCCTGTTTCTATGTTTTATATTAAAGGTGAGTCCACTGTTCAATAGACGTGCTCTCAGTAGGTCTGTAAGGCCCTGATAAAGCAAAGTATGTGGCCACGCATTGATGCTTCCACCCAGAGCAGGTAGGCCGATTTTCTAATCTGGGAATTTTTCTAACGTACCTTCCCGCCTGCCTGTAGCCCCGCCCACCTTCCTTTCTCCTCCTGAGGAACGCTTATTTCTCCAGACGAAGATGGTGAAGCTTTATTGCACGTTCGGGGGAGAAACCAAGACGCAGAATCTCTACATTTTGCTCTTTATAGTTCGCCTGTGAGCTACAGTGCCATCTCTGTATGGTGAAGACAGAGGAGCCATGAGTGAGTATACCTGTCTGCTCATAGCATTCAGCAGGGGTCAACCTGAAATATCTAGCTTTTCATTATCCGTTTATTGTCTTCTAGGTTAGCAGGTTAGCCCTTGGGGTTAGCAGTGTGTCATAAACAGGTTTCCCCAGATTGCTTCTGTAGTTTCCAGCAAAAAAATGTTCAAAACCCGCCAAAATGCAGGGAAAACCACACAAAATTGCGTATGAGAAACAGTCCAGGCTCATTTTAACCAAAAGACGAAATAATACAGCGTTTAACCTACATGGCAATAATGTTTCTTAGGCTACTTTCGAAAATTTGCAGCTAGGTTTTTGATGATGATGTCAGTCTTTTAAAGCAAATGTGTTTATCCTGCTCAGAGACTGGACACTTTAAAAACGATATATTTTATCTTATTAGACATGTTCTCTGCTATGTACTAAATAATGTAATGCGTGGATTATTTATAGTAGATTATACTGGACATTTGTACATGAAATATGAGAGATTTTGAAAAATGAACATATCACCAACATGAGACACAAATCAAGCGCAGAACGTTTTTTTTAGTGTTTTTTTGCAGCTACACGAAAAAGTGTCTGAACTCTTGGAAAAACCTGGATTTCTGCAAGAACAGCTCTTACGATATTTAATAATTTTGTTTATATTTTTATAATAATAATAATATGAAGAAGAAGAAACAAAGCTTTTTAAACACAGGGAATACATGCTGATTTACATTACTATATCTAAAATGAACAAATGGTTGAAACAACTGAGGTCACTGAAAAAAAAACTGAGAAAACATTAAATAAGCTCTACTACATCTTACATAGATGTAAATATAATATTAGACATATTACACATATTAAATACATTTTATACACTAGACCAGTGTTGTAGACAGAAATAGGTTTTCTGAAACATAGGGAATGTTTAGTTTTTTGTTTGGTTCTGTTATCCTGATAATAATTAGGTTCATTTTTCAAAATTGTCCACTATATTGCACAGTGAAATCCACTGATCACTAAAAAACAATATTATCCCCAAATTCCTAAAAAACACTTTAGATTTTTACTTTTAACAGAATAAACAAAAGTCTTAAATGATCATGGTTTTGTAATGAATGAGTCGGCTATACCAATCAAAGCACATTACAGATTACTGGACGTTTAACTTTATCTAAAAAATTAGGTATATAGAAATAAAGATCTATGATTTCCTTTTTTCTTTTCACAAGAGGAACTTTCTGTTTTCGTCTAGTCCAGCTGGATGTCCAGCTTGTTAACCACCTAGACCAGGGGTGCACAACTCTAGTCCTGGAGGACCGCTGACCAGCAGAGTTTGGTTTACCTGCTCAGACACACGTAATTACACTCATCTGTTAATTGCCAGGTTTAATGGGTGTCTTAGCATAATGAAACCTCCAGACTTTGCTGGACACCAGCCCTCCAGGACCAGAGTTGTGCACCCCTCACCCAGACCATCAAAGACCAGCTTAGACCATCTAAAACGTGCTCCCAGAAAATGCAGGGAAGATGAAAACAAAAGAAAATAGAAGCAACATAAATGAAAACAGAAAATAATAGAAGCAGGAAAGATTAAAACAGAAGAACTAGTCCATACAGTTTATTAATGTTAACTATATTCTGGAAATATGGTAATAATTAATTTTATCTACAATAACTTCTACGTTAGGTCTGCATTGAGCTAGCAAACTCATGGATTCACTTGTTACTGACGCCTCTTGTCCTTTTATTTCCAGAGAAGCATGGTCGTGTTTGCGGGAGTCGCTGCCTGGGGCCGATGAGTTTCCTTCAAGAAGTGAAAGGGCAGCGTGTGACCATTTACCAGGGTGGACATCTTGCCTCGAGAGATGCCTCGTGCAACATGCACGGCCTGGTCTTCGTCAGCCGTCCGGTAAAAGTGAAGGAGAAAATCTCTGTGTGTATCGAAGATGCAGTTCCATTGTTGGACGGAGCACTCCGCATCGGCTTCACTAACCACCGTCCCAACGCCAACCTGATCCCACCAACTGCTATACCACACCTGACAGAGACCCCTGGGTACTGTGTGGTGCCCGTTCCTGCAGAAGTGTGCCAGCCTGGAGCATACATCACGTTTTGGTTGAACCATGCAAAGTATGCTCTGATTCAGGGAACAGATGGGAAGACATTTTACATGAAAGCAAAAGGACTAGTAAACCTAAATGAACCACTTTATGTTTTCTTGGATCTGTATGGGAGCACCAGCGCAGTGCGCCTCCTGGGTAATTGTCTAAATTTATGATAAAACCTTCTTGCTTTCTTCACTGATTCACACATTTGCTTGGAATTAAGCTTGTAAAGAAATTACTAGGAACACCATCCATGTTTATTTTTGTGTTTTTGTGCTCCAGGTTCGAGGAAAGGAGATCGGACATCATGCCCCGATCCAGGCCAGTCCAGCAGTGGTGAAACAAAAGTGAAAGATCAAGGACTTAACAAAAACTTCCTCAGCGTCAAGAACAATGTACAGTCAGGTGGGAATGTGGTTGTGTCAGGTTTGGTACTGATGATTACACTGATACATTCGCCTGTACATTCACTGGCCACTTTTTTAGAAACACCAACCTTCTGGTTATGCCGTTACTAGTCAGTTTCAGACCACAGAGATGCTCTTGGCTGGATATTTTTGAGTGGTGGACCTGATACACACCTACCAGCGCCACAAACACTACAGTGGTCCAGCACCCAAATAATATCTGGTGAACAGAGGTGCTGTGGTCAGAAACTGACCAATGATGAAAGAATAGTGGGTGTTTGAAAAGGTTTGCATGACAACCGATTGCTACGGTCTGTAACTGTACTCTTATACTGTGGACCCATAAGACAGGTGAAGCTCATAAAGTAATTCAGTGAGTGGAAGCAGAAGGTGCAGTCAAATGCAAAGGTTTGGGCGCCCTGGTTAAGTTATGCTTTTTTGGGTTTTTTTTTTAGCGAAAATACGTTGATACATCGTATGCAGAGAATACTCGTCTGCACATTTTAAGCACATTTTAATGCATAATTAATGTTTATTTGCTGAATTTAACTTCCTGGCCCATGCAAAAAACAGGTTTCACTGGAATGTCTGGCTCACCACCAGCATGACATTTATAGTAGCATTTTTACAAGATGTTTGTTGAGATGGGCTGCAATAACTGCTGGCAATTAGTAATTTTGTCACCTGAACAATATGTACAGTGGGTCCAAATGTCTACCATCAGTTTGATGTTGTGCTAAAAGTGGTTTTCTCTGAAAGAAATATCATTTTGTTAACAGGCCCATATCATGGAAAACCACATTTTCCACATGTTTTTGAAATGTTTTTGGAATTAAGCTCTAAAAATAACCTTTTGGCAATTCACTGTTTTTATGATGCCACGAAAACAAATGCATTTCCTTGTATCAGCCTACCAAAGTTTATCACCATTAATATCAATTAATATTGAAGTTACAAGGAATGTTTCATTCTGGACAGTTTTTTTAAGACACAATACTGGGCATCCAATCAGAATAGAGATCATTTACATATGTTGGTCGTAAAGGCACAGTAACAAAACCAGCCTGTTAATTTGGAAGGAATAAAGAGATGATGGAAAATGCAAAAAGGAATTACGATCAATTAAGTGAATCACATAAACATCACAAGATAAATAAATATAAAAAGTAAAATACAAGAAAAATATAGAATATGAGCACTTTCGACATTTTATAAAGAACTTCATCAAAGTTTACCAATGCTTAAATGGTTCAAGTGTCCATATACTTTTGGAGTCACTGTATACTAGTTGGGTTGGAGCAGTGACACTGCTCACTGCATGTGTTGGTGTAGTATCGAAGGTAACGATACATCACTACTCGTGAACTTGCGTGAAATAGAACCTGCCCGAGTTTATCACTAGTATTTACAGCTTTTTCAGCCTTTTTCAGTTCTAAACTCATAAAACTGTCCAGGGAACTGTCCAGATGCACAGTTGTGACAATATTACTGCATGTCTGAGCTGTTAAATACAAGTGTCTGATTGTGTGTTTTGTCATTTTTGTGCTCAGATACTAGAAGACTTTCCAGAGAAGAACCACCATCACAGACAAGAGCTGCTCCATCTTGTTTTACTCAAACAGTATCTACACAAGAACCAGACCAAACCAAGCACAGGCAGACTACAACCAAGAAAGATCTTAAAAGGATCCGTCAGTCATCAATGGTAACAGCATGGAAAATTAATGGATATTTTCTCTAATTATTAAAGGGGCTGTTGCCTTCATATGCCCAAATGTTTGGTACACAAGAACTGCTGTGCATTGTCTGCTATTTTTATAGTATAGTCATTAATATCCCATAAACAAATGTGACTTTGAATGAAAGTTTGCAAAGTCCAGGCACGTCCCTCTGAGCTTTCACTGTCATCATTAGGAGGAGATGGATGTCACGTCTTTGCTGAGAGAGTTCCAGCAGCAGTATCTCAGCCCAAGTGAGTTCCATGTGGTTGTTTGTCGGAAAAGACTGCTCAAGAGTGCCATCGATGCTCTGTCCAACAGCAGCTTCTCCTGGACTAAAACCCCTCATATTGAGTTTGTTGGCGAGGTGGCTTTTGACAGCGGAGGTCCAAGAAGGGAGTTTTTTAGGTAGTACACATTTACTCTACTCTGCTCCTAAACATATAATATAAAGTGGACCATATTCTATTTGTTAGCTAATACCTGCAGAACCTAAATTTTCCCTCATCTACATCAATTTCAGACTCCTGATGATGGAGGTACAAGGCAGTCTGGGCATTTTTGAGGGCAAACCTGGACACTTATTCTTCACCTACGACCAGAGTGCTTTGCAGCAGCGCAAGTACGAGCAGGCTGGAAAACTTGTAGCTTGGTCCATAATTCACAGTGGTCCTGGACTTAAGGCTCTAGACCCTTGTCTTTACCAGATGATGTGTGGTCAAGAGGTGCAGTTTATGGAGTTCGACTGGCGCCTCATCCCAGATGCAGATGTCCAAGGAAAAGTACAAAAAGTAAGTGTTAGCCGGCTTGTTTACCTATTTACCTATTCATTTGTGTATCTGCTTCATCCTAACTTGCTGTCTTCTTCATCTTGTTACCATCAATCTATTATGCCATCTATTCAGCAGTGTTTTCTTATATGCATACTTAGCTAACCTGAACTCCCAATCCTCAGATTTTGTCCTGTAGGACATCTGCACACCTTCGTGCTCTTCAAAAGGAACTGGGAGACTGGATCTGTGAATGTGGTTTTCCAGGAATTTATGGACCAAAAATTTCCATCGAAGACATTCCTGTAGTTTACTCCTACGTTGTGAGGCACTACATTTATCTGAGGTATGTACAGATGTCTCTCAGATTATGTTGTAACTCCAAATTTCCAAATTTTGTAGCATTTAAAGCAGTGGTCCATACTATGTTTCTTTCACATAATCTCAACCTTGTTTTTGTCTTCTTTTGGCAGGAAAATAGCATTTTATTAATAATTCATGCTGCCTTTCATGCCCCATAATCTCTTACTTCGATTTGACATTGCATTTTGAATTTTTATAGTGATGTTCTGTAAATATTTGCCAGGCATTTGTAGACACAAAATGAGTCCACACTGGTAATGTTACCACTTGTGCTAATGAACTATTAGTTAAGGCTTTCAACTAGGCTAACAGTTTTTTAGCTAATGTCTCAAGGCTCTCAAAGTCTTTTTAGATGTTGTATAACATATTAAATTAATATTTGTTAATTTTATAAAAATTGATAAATGATCAATGTCAAGATTCTGCAGGCATGGCAAGTATATGTTAGGAATATATCTGAATTATCAATTTTTCAAAAAGTCTTAAATGTTTGTATATTGTACACGGTCATATTTAAGAATCATGAGATGTCTGAACTTTACTAGAGGATACTGAGTTTACCTGTTTTAGTCCAAAGAAAAAAAACAGCAAAGAAAGACTACTGCAGCCGTCTAAAGGCTAGTGCACACCGGGGCAGGCGTGCAATGCTGTTTAACAGACAGTACAAAGCGCAGATATAGCACATAGGAAGCATCACAGAAAAGCACCAATAAACATCAAGCTCAAGTTCATTTTTACACTCAGATTTAATGGAACAAAACTTTTACCATTTTTTAATTTAAAAAATTAAAAAATGAATTTATTATGATATCAGTTAAAAAAATATTGTGAGCTGAAAGGTATGAAGTAAAAAGTAAATGATGTAACTAGACGACTAACGTTAGCTGAGCTGAAAACAGATGATTAGCACTTGTTTGTGTTATCTTAAAATTTGAAGGCCTTTCTCTGTAAATTTAAGGTAACCTAATATGGATTTTTGATCTGGGTTTAAGCCCTGCATGCATATGCAGAGACATTCTGAGGGGCAAGGGCTCCAGGGGAAAAAAGGAAAACCTGAACGTGACTGAAATTTAAATCATTTAAACCATATGGTGGTCACTTTTATCCACAAAGACCGTCTAATAATATTTCAGAGGAAAGCAGGTGTAGTGTAATGTTAGGAGTTTTTCCAAGGAAATCCGTAATTACAGCCTTTGTAGACCTCTAAGTAACAGAGATGGGCAGGGGTTATTTTTTAAAATATTGTTTAAATTACGCCTTGTAAATTGGAATACATATTGAATGAAATGACCATTCCTAGATTAAATTGCACGCACTAAAGTGCCTACATGCTCTTACCTATGGACCACTTGATTAGTGTTTGGTTCTGGCATTAATATTGTAAGCCAAATCCAGTTTATCAAGGTCTTCAGAAGTATCTGTTTGTGGTTTTGCTTGGAATGAAATCTAGCAGCTCATCAGTCCCTGATATACCTGCTCTATGAGACAGTCTCAGTGTCATAATACACAGTTACATATTTTTATATTCATTGTGTGGAGTATCATCTCAAAACCTTTCTCAATTTTCAGGGTGTCGAATATGATCAATCAGTTCACTGAGGGTCTGAACTCATATGGAAGACTGTGGGACATGGTGAACGCAAACTGGATCGATTTCCTGCCCATTTTTATCAACATGAATGAGCCCATATCCAGAGCTTCATTCAGGGCTCTCTTCCAGATCAGCTGGAGCACAGAAGGGACCAACAAGAGACAGGAAGAAGAGCAGACCATCTACTACTGGGAGCTGGTTCTGAAGATGATTGAGGGTGAGCATCATATTCTGGAAATGTCCTTTATGTTTGAACATGTTAATTATTTGGTGGAAGATTGATCAACAGTTGATATATAAAATGCCACAGTATGTTGAAACTATGATGCAGAAAATTAAGAAGTTATATGGCCCATGTCATTGCAAGTCCCAAACAACCTGGAGAATTTGCCAAATTATGGACTACACACTTAAAAAAGGTGGTTCTTCAAGGGTTCTTTAGTCATTCTTTAGTGCGCGGTGGGTAGCGCTGTCGCCTCACAGCAAGAAGGGCCTGGGTTCGATTCCCCAGCTGGGCGACCAGGATCCTTTCTGTGTGGAGTTTGCATGTTCTCTCCGTGTCCGCATGGGTTTCCTCCCACAGTCCAAAGACATGCAGTCAGGCCAATTGGACATGCTAAATTGCCCCTGTGTGTGCGTGAATGTGTATGTCTGTCTGTCTGCCCTGCAATGGACTGGCGACCTGTCCAGGGTTGTATCCTGCCTTCTGCCCGATGACAGCTGGGATAGGCTCCAGCACCCCACCGCAACCCAGAAGGAGAAGCGGCTTAGAAGATGTGTATGTGTGTGTGTGTGTGTGTGTGTGAATCGTGGAAGGGTTCTTCATCTTGAAAGAGAATATCCTGAAGACGGTGCTATACAGAACCTTTTTGAAAAGGGTTCTATATATCAACTAAAAGGGTTCTTCTATTGTTACAAAGTCAAGAACGCTTTTGGTGTTATATAGAACTCAGAAAGGTGCTATGTAGAACCATATACAACACATTCTGTCTGAAGACCCCTTTCATGATGCATAGAACCCTTTAATCATGCAAAATGGTTCTCTACTGAACCATTTTCTTCACTAAAGAACCATTGAAGAACCATCTTTCTTAAGCATGCAGTTTTCCCGTCATGGAAAATACTTGGAAAATACTTGGAAAATACGATAATTGACAACAAAATTGACAAAAAAAGTGTAAAGTTGGTCCATTAAGACACTAAGATTGCCTATTTTCGCCCTATTTTTAGCTGATATTAATGTCAAATTTGAGAGTCGGTTCATACCTATTGTAGTTTAGAAAGCTTCAGTGTTTCAGAACGGCCGATAGAGCGAGGCTACATTAACACATGCTGTTTGTTGTGTGTACCATACATTTCTAATGTTTTGATGGAACTGTGATCGAATGATGATTCGTTGAGGAGCATGTCATTCTGTCACTAAGGAGTGATTAGGGTTTGTACTGTTGACATTTATGTTAACAATGTCAGCAATGCATATTTTAAGATAACCTTTTGTGAGAAACAGATGTCATGTATGTCTTTGCTGTTGGGACAAAAAACAGAAACAGTCCAACAGTATTTGGAATAAAATCTTTGTACAGTGTAGTGTAAAAACAAGAACACTTTTCCTTCTCCTGTGAAGTTGGTCATTTGGAGATGTAAGGTTTTGTTCCAACAGCAACGATATAAGCCAAGAACTGAGTCGTGGAAAATGATTTCCTAAAAAGAGTCAGAACTTTTTAAATAAAAGGTTGATATGTTAAAGTTTAGAATGTACTGTCCAGTCCCCAGTCCAGACAGTCCCTATATGGAGACTAAGCTGCAAAAACAGCTAATTTTGAATGTCTTTGGTGATATAACCAAAAAAATAAATAAATAAATGTAGGTTAGCCCTTCACATTCAAGTTATAAGTAGTGTTTCAGCCTTACTTGCTTTTTAAATCAGGCACAGTGTGGGGCAGTCAATCAGATTTATTTACATATACTGGTCTTAAAAACAAGGTAACAAAACAGCCTGTGTGATTCTGAGGGATAAAGAGAGGTTGGAAAAAGGTCATGTCAAAATGAACAGATTGCTTTTGGTGCACAAACCCACACAAATGTCATTAGTGCACTTCAGGGAAATAAATAAAATGCAGCTGAAACATATTAAATAAAAATGAATTTTCAATTTTTCCATAGATAAAAAAACAGAACTACGTTTTGAAGAGCTGCTCACATTCATTACGGCAGCAGATGAAATTCCAGCGCTGGGATTCCCCCAGAAACCCAGCATCAACTTTTACCAGCCTGAAGGACGAGGCTGTCGGCTACCACACGCATCCACATGCATGATGGGACTGTTCCTACCCAGAGGGGTCAGAAGTCAAGCAGAACTCAACACGATGCTGCTGAGAGCCGTCAGAGATTCTGCAGGGGTTTGGTAAAGCATAGGGACTGTTTTATATTTGGAGGGGAAGTCCACCCAAAAATGTAAAATATATTTTTGAATAAATTATTTGCTAAAGAAAATGGACCATTCCATACTCAACTATTCAGTATAACTGTATAACATGGGAGAATAGGTTTTACTTTCATTGAGCACTGTTTACCATATAGTTTGTTAAAACTCTGTTTACTGAAGTTTGAAAATAGCTTGGACACTTGGAGAAGTCGTGGTATGCTGGACAGGCACCAGCATGACCTCTACAGTGAAGGCTGGCCAAAAGAATTTTGGAAAGAGAAGGAGCAGAAATACCACTTTGCACAAGATTACCAGGTAATAGTAAGAGGTCATACAATTGAGAATGTGTAATGAGAAAGGAAAGCACAGTTTTGGGGAAGCGGAAGACTCTCTTTTACACACCATTGTACATGTTTGCTTTATCAGGCTGGTTTAATGTGGCCACTCTGTAAAACTCTGAAGTCTCAACATTGAAGAAATGAAATGTTACTTGAATTGTTTCTTCGATTTATCTCTTGTCAAATCTTAATTAAAGCTCTCTCTGAAGTGTTTACCTTGTATTGTAAGCTTTAAATGTAACAGTGTTTTATTATTATTTTAATAACACTTTATAAATAACCTTTGTAAGATATCATTGTTGTACATTCTTTTTATTTTATATCATACATTATAAATGGAAAACTTTTTTGTAAAATAAATAAATAAACTTAAATAAACCTGACTAAATGTTATTTCATTTGGTTTATCTGATCAATAGTAGCTGGTGTACGTGCCTAGAGAAGGGGAGGTTTCCAAAACTGAAGTTCAAAAAATTATTAAAAGATACAGAGAAAATGGGACCCCAAACAACCATCCACCCTTGCTTATGATCTGAAAAAATCTCTGTCCATCCTTCCACTGTGTGAAGACAACTCAGTGCTATGAGTCTGAAAGGATGTGTAGCTGTCAAGTAGCCCTTACTGAGAGAAGAAGATAGACAAAAAAGAACATTTGCAAATCAAACAAAGAAGCTGCTGCTGTTGTCAGAACAATGGACTGACCAACGTCCAGACCTCAACAACACTGAATGTGTTTGAGATTAGTGGATTGCGAGAAGCAAAAAATGCGACCAACTTCTAAGCAAACAGGTTCTAAGGCATCAATATTTTTCATGTCTCGGTTTTTGTATTGTCCAGCTTTCACATCCATAACAACCCAATGCTGCCTGATTTAGTTTACAGTCGTCCTGTTAAGCCAAAGCTTACACTGCAAAAAATGACCTATTGGAAGGTGAAATTATCTGAAATACTTCCTTTATTAAATTGTTCTAAGTATCAAACTGTAAGAACAATGTGAGATTATTAAACTTGTTTCTGGGTAACGAAGTCCGCAAATTTCATCGGCAGATCATTTTTCATTTCACAAAATAACTGGTAAAAACTCAAGTGCACCTAATTTGTGTCTATATTTTTGTATGCTTTTCATTTGACATAAGTAAGCCTCATATCTCATATCTGTGGCATTATTTACATTCTATATTTCAACTTACAAAAAACATCAGAGCAATGGATCAAACTGTCAGTAGATTTATGTATCTGAAAGATAAATAGGATCAGAGCAGGGGGTTTTGAAAGAGAAGTAAGAGATGTGGAGTTTGAAAACAAGCAGACAAAATCTCTGTTGTACGAGAATATTGCAGGGAAGTTTCAGGGAAATCATACAGCAGAAAACCCCAGTGAAACAGTGAGTGTTGACATTGTACAGAATCATGTGATGTGACATCTGACATAATATCACTGGGTGATAAAAAAAAAAATCTAAAAATTCATTTGAATTCAGGCCAAAAGTACTATTAACCCACAGTGTTATCTGCCAATGAAACAAGATAACTAGTATGTATAGTAGATAAAATTAAGTCACACTTAGTTGCAAAGCTCTTAATAATACAAAAATCTCAAAATGAGAGATAGTAAGAATACTGAGATTTAGGATGATTTCACTTCAGATATCAGTTTGTGAACATCCAGTATCTGTCTTTTATTAGAAGCTATGCACAAGCTTTCCAACCTCTATATCAGATATATCAGCAGAGAGGGGGTTTCCACTGCTTGCATGGACTTTTCCATGTGTGCCATTTCAAAGATAGGGCCTATTACAAATGACTAGACCAGTGGTGGATAAACATGCATGTGACTAGGGTTACTCTGAGTGTTTGCTTTCCAGCTCAAAAAGCCGGCCTCATTAACAACCAACGTTTCTTGTACCTAAACTGCCAGAACACTGTTAGAACTCGTACACAACGTGCTGTTCATCTTTTTCCCAGCAAGTTCCTCACTGTTTTGTTTCAGCAAATTAGCTTCACCTACACGTTTAGCCTGCATGAGTTTAAACTTAATAAGCGCCGACATGATGAAACGTGGCTTTAAAAAACAAAGTCTGAAGAAAAATAGGCCAATAAAGGTTTGCAGCGACGACACAGCGACTCTAATATTTAACATAAGTTAACTTCAGCTACCACTGCGATTCCTCAGTGTTTTTCCACTGTGATTCCTCTCAGTGTTTTTCCATCGTTTCCGTTATTTCCCTCCACCCGTATTCAGACGCGGGATTGTCCTTGTCCGACTACAGGTGGTAAATAAAAAGACCTGTAGACTGACGTAAGGTGGGAAATTGGAGCGTGTCACGCGCTCATTCAGCCTGTCTAATGAGAAAGTTTCGTCAGTTCCAGAGAATTTTATTTTTTTAGTGTTTAATGTCTCTAAAAGCTCCCTTACAGAAATGTATTGCATGACATGGTTATCAATACATCGTTTTATGGTAGTTTGGGCCTAATATATATATATATATATATATATATGTGTGTGTGTGTGTGTGTGTGTGTGTGTGTGTGTGTGACTGAGAGGTACTTGTAAGGGCACTGTAAGGCAAAAAACCCAAAGAAAACTTATTTTTAACATAACATATCAAAACTCAGAAGACACGTGTAGGTTCGCTGGCCATTTTGGATAGTAAATAAAATGGCTATATTTGTGTTGTAGGCATTGTGACCCCTGGTTCCTATCAGAACCAATGTAAAGAAATCTGAGCTTCTGAGGTTTTTTTGTTGTTGTTGTTGTTTTTTATGATGCACTTCACACCAAACCACCCTGAATGACTTTTAACATTTTAATTATGCCTATATATTTAAATACAGAATTTTATTGTATGTATGTATTTTATTATTTAATTTCATTTACATGTTAAAATGTATGATTAAAATATTAATTAATGCTTTTAAATATATTATTATTAACTAAAAAAATAAACTATTGTAATATCTTTGAAAATAAAATCCTTTCCAACGAATTGAGCTTAATATCTCAACAGCCTCAATATTTTAGAGGCTTTTACTACACCTACAAATGAAAAGTTCTTATGCATTATCAGTTTAGGGCAGGAAGCTTGGGAGATTTATGTGACGTTGTTTCGACATGGCTGTATTTTATGGTGGATTAACTTTAAGAGTGAATATGTAGCCTAATCACATTTATTGTTTGCCTCTGTTTATGACTCTCTCTCTCTCTCTCTCTCTCTCCTCCCTCCCCTCCCTCCCTCCCTCCCTCCCTCAGGCAGTGTTACTGGAAATGGAAAAAAACACATGATCCCTGCAATGCTATAGGATGTGTACAGTCATGCTAATGTAAAGTTAGCTTGTGCAGTTCATCTCTTGGCTTTTGGCTTTTCACTCTGCGTGGTCGCAAGCAACGTAACGTTAAGCGCCGACATGATGAAATCAGTCTTTAATAAACAATAAGAATAACAAGGTGTTAATAAGTGTTTGTGGCCAAATATTTTAACGTCGAAAGTTAAATCTACCGCTACGATTCCTCTCAGTGATTTTCCACTCTGCGTCCGTTATTTCCCTCCACCTGCATTCAGACAAGCCCCGCCTCCCGCGAAGCGATAGTTCTTGTCGGAATACAGGTGGGAAATAAAACGACGCGTCCTGTAGACTGACGTAAGGCGAGAGGTTCGAGCGTGTCACGTGAGTTTTCTTCTCTAGTTCCCGAAGGAGCAGCTGGAGGAAAGTTGAAGGGAAATTCAACCGAATTCTGAAAAAAAGGAAACCACTGAGACTAAATCAACTCCGTTCAGAATGGTTTAATGTGAAATGCTCAGGGCTGGAGACACTTAACGAGTCAGAATTGTTCACAGTGGTGGTGAGAGGAACCCTTTTTTATGCCTCTAAAGGCTGCCTCGAAGAACGTTATTACACGACATTGCTATCAGTACATTGATGCCTGCGACACTGCTTTGTTGTAGTTTGTACATACATACATATAAAGAGTAAAGAGTGCGTTGTTTATGATGCACTTGACATCAAACGACCCTGAATGACTTTTAACATTTGATTGATGCATGTTTTAAAAAAAAAAAGAGCTCCCAGCCTTTCCAACAAATTGAGCCTAATATTTCAAGTGTCAAGTGTTAGTGTCATTTATGGCAGTAAGTATGGGAGGATTTATGTCATTGTGGTTGATCAGCTTTGTGAGCCTAACCACATTTATTCTTTCCCTCTGTTTATGATTCTCATTCTGTCACTCAAACACAGTGTTACTGGAAATGGAAAAACACATGAGCCTCGGAATGTTATAGGATGTGTATTAGTCATGCTAAATGGAAGTCAGCTTGTGCAGTTCACCGCTTGGCTTTTGTTCTTTTTAGTGTAGCCTGAATGGTCACAACCATTTCTAGGAATTAATTGAAAATACGCTCAGAAACCTGAAAAGTGCAGTATTTTCCTCGTTTTCTTGGTTTAAATGATAGGTAATCCCCTGTCTAATGTTAGGTTTGACCCCACTACCTTACGTCCATTATTTAAAAAAAGATGAGGATTTAGCTTTTTTGAGCTCAGTGGGTCAACTCAGTTTCCCACTGAACTGGTTTAGCTGAAATAGGAATGTAAGTAAATGTTTAATGATTAACATGGTTTTGGTTTTGTATTGAGTGTCAATCATATATAAGAAAGATAAGATAGCATTCAGTAGTGATTACAGAGTGCGATGTAAAGCAGGCCTAGTGCTGCATGAATGATTCAGAAACTTCCGAGAGTTTGATGAAGGTGTGGATTGGAAGTTCCCATAAATGCACAGAGGTATGGATGATGCCATTGTGAGCCAAGGTGCACTGAACGTTATGTTTTTATATGGAGTAGATGTAATAAACTTCAAAGAAAAAGTAATGACCTTTATTGCATGTAAAGCGTGACTGTATGAAGTATATTACTACACCTGGAAGGACCACCCAGATAAAACACTAATTGCTGGACCTCACAAGGTTGTGTGGATATATTGAAAAAAAAATAGATAAAAAAACTAAGTTTAAGGTTATTATCTATTATTTTTTGTTGGAGTCATTGTATGGCCTCACAGCTAGTCCATTCATGCATAATTCATTCAAGATATTTTTATTTCTCAGAACAGCTTAAAATTGAGATTTTTTCTAAATATCTCTTTACACTTTACAGGTTACAGAACTATTCATGTACAGATTAAGTCACTAATTTGATCATGTTTTAATATTTGCAGAGACCTCTCATTTTCTTAATGGTATATTATATGGAAGGCAATTAATTTAATATATTCCAATAAGTCCTGATATTATAACTTTCCTTATTCCAGTGTAACTATTGCCTTAGGTATGGTAATCTGCTGTGTGTTGGGTAATATGGATATGAAAGTGCATGACATTCATCACAAATCACAGTTTATGGGTTGTAGGCAACATCACCGTTTACACCTAAGTGTATCAGATCAATCTACATTCACTGCATGATATAACCAGTGTTAACTGAAGACACGTTCTCTAACAGAGCCTTTAACTGCTCAGACTTAGGTTAAAAATCCTGAAAGGCCTCAAACATGGCCTAAAAGACCCTAAATGCAGCCCAGAAGTCCTCATACATAGCCTGAAAATCTGCAAACATAGCCTAAAAGTCCCTAAACTTGACCTAAGTCCTCAAACATGGGCTAAAAGTCCTCAAACTTAGCCTAAAAGTCTTCAAACTTAACCAAAGTCCTGAAATAAAACATAGGCTAAAAGTCCTCAAACTTAACCTGAAGGCCCTCAAATGTAGCCTAAACGTCCTCAAACTTAATCTGTAAGTCTTGAACTTGGCCTAAAAGTCCTCAAATTTAGCCTATATATTTTTAAACTTAGCCTAAAAACTCTCAAACATAGCCGAAAGATCTTCAGATGAAGCCTAAAAGTCCTCATACAACCTTTAAGTCCTCAAATGTTAGATGTTGCAGAAAAGTCCTTAAACTTAACCTAAGTCCTTAAACATAGCCTAAAAGTAATCAAACAGCCCAAAAGTCATCAAACTAAGCCTAAAAGTTATTAAACTAAGCCTAAAAGACCTCAAACTTAACCTAAGTCCTGAAATTAAGCTTAGGCTAAATGTCCTCAAGCTTGGCCTAAAAGCCCTCAAACTTAGCCTACAAATCTTAAAACGTAATCTGTGAGTCTCAAACTTGGTGCTCAGGTTTAGCCTATATATCTTTAAACTTAGGCTAAAAACTCTCAAGCCTAGACTAAAATACCTCAAACTTAGCCTTTAAGTGCTCAAACCGAGCTTAAAAGTCCGGAAAGCGAGCCTGTAAGTTGTCCTCAGACTTAAATTGTAAGTTTAAACCAAAGTCTTGGGGAGCCATTCATGCAATAGTCTTTCAGTCTTAATAATTCATATCTAGCAGATTTACATTTACATATGTAGCTATGCAGTGGATGTAGTTCAGTTTACAGAACTGTACAGTTTTAGCTTATCTGTTTCTTGTCTGTTTCTTTAGTGGCTTCTTTAGTTTTACACTGGAGCTGTGAGGAGCTGTAACATAGCTAACAAGTAATGGAGGCGTATGCCTGCCAATGAGCATCAGGCAAACTGCACGCCTAAATCATCTCTCTCTCGTCTTAAACTCAAACAAGGCTCTAATTAACTGCGAGCCATCCATGCTTTATTCATTTATTACTGGCATCTTTCTTCTGTTCTTGCCAAGTTTATTACAACGCAAAGCTTATGATTAGTGGGTGAAATGAGTTCCACTTTGACTGGATCAATCATTTATCATTCTGCTGCATCTGCATTTTGACTCTTCTTTATTGCATACAGTCATATGAAAAAATTTGGGTGCCCCGGTCAGATGATATGTTTTGCTGTTAACACAGCCTCACAGTTCTTTGCGTTGTAATGCATAGTTATTGTTTATTTGCTGAATTTATGTACTGGGACAAAAATATGTGCAAAAGTTGTATTTCTTATATGTTAAACTTAAATTGAAAATTAGTCAGAAAATAAACAGAAATTGTGCACTAAAATGGCAAAAACTGTCATATTTAAGATTGTTCCCTGTAGGGCAAGCATGTCAAACTGGGGACCTTCCAGGCCCAAGTGCTGCGGAGATTAGCTTTTACCCTCATCTAACACTCTGAATTCAGTTCACGAAGGCCTTGCTAATTAGCTGATGAGCTGAATCAGGTGTGTTTAATGAGGCAGTGTGCTGAAGTCTGCAGTGTTTTGGCCCATGAGGACTGGAGCCTGACATGTGTGAAGTAACATAACCATCATTAACTTATTTTCACTTTGAACATCAATAAAATGTGTATTTTGAATAAATTCAGTTTAAAAATAAATATTGATTTCCACCAATTGGAAATCAAGCATGATTGGTTGATTCCACTGTCACTTCCTAAGTATGTTAGTAGTTAATCTGACATGTTAGACTTAACAAGGAAATGAGAGTATTTACCACAATGCTTGCAAAGTTTACAACAAGCTTGATGATAATATCAAACTAAAAATAACAAAAATGAAATGTAATTTTTTATTACTCCTTTTTCTGAAGGCCTAGAAGGATCTGATGGTTCCCCACTGCTGAAACATAGTGTGCATGTTTAGTATGTAAGTTTTTGATGTCCTGAAATGGGTTTGAGAGAAAGGAAGGAAGGAGGAAATCATTCTAATTAATACATGCAATAGCATGAGGGCGTGTTTGGACCACTATGAAGACATCAGAAAAACCATCCGTCATCCATCCGTGGGACCCTAGAACGCACAAGTAAGGGCGGAGTGTGTGCTTTCTGAGAAATCATTCTCTCTAAAGATAAGCTTTGTTTTCACATAACCATTTCAAAATGAAAGCGAAACGTCTTTAAATCATCATGGTAAACAGCATCATGCTGGCTATTCACATGAAAAACAATACAAAGAAAGCAAAGAAACATTTCCCTCCAAACAAGCCATGTACTGTTCTTTGTTCTGCATTGTGCAGCTTCGAGCTTTCGGCCAAAGAGGAATTAAATTTCATCATATATTGCATATTTCTTTATTCAAGAAATATGTATGCAGGGGAATGATAAATGATTGATCCAGTCAAAGTGAAACCCATGTCTTCCAAAAATCCCAAGCTTTTATGATTTAATAAGCTTGGCGAGAACAGAATTCTATTGGAGCCAAAAGGGCCAAGGACAAGATTGTAAGCAGATGCCATTGCTACCAGTTCAGGCCAAGCATTTACACAATCATTGGTGTTTAATAATAGTTATTAAAAATAGTTACAAATGTTAATCTTATTTTCATCTTACAAGACAATTAGCAACAGTTGAGGACACATAGGGGCTGTTTACACCTTACATTAACATGCAATTTTGGTGATCGGATCACGTTCGGATTTCACTTGACTGCATGAAAAGCCAAGTATAAAAATAGCTGGTATTCCCGTTGACCGTTCCATTTTTCATTTTGGCCCCAAGTTTGGGCACCACTGCAGTGATGTAATGTTGTTGTTATAAGTATTATTTGGATCCAGACCATGAAGTGAATTTGTCATAGTTTACTCAATTTGTGTGAAAGCTGAGAAGAAAACTGAAAGAAAAGTAAGAACTGCTTTGGTTTGGAATTCTGGTGAAACTCCCTGAAGGCTTAAAATAAACAGGGAGGTGACAAAGAGGTTATGATTGCAAGTAAACTGCATTAAAGCAGATGTTGAGGCTGTATGGTTAGATATGAAGATGAAGAATAAGGGACGGTCTTTCTCGTAAAACCGCAGTTTTACTGCATAGCTGAAAATGGCTTTACCATAACAGGAATCAAGCATAACAAGGTTGCTCAGATGAAGATGCTGTCATTTTATCGCCACTATTTAACTCCACTTGATAGTTGTCCTGCTTAAAGCAGTAAGCTTGTTACAGTTTATTTTACTAATATTTGTATATTACTTTCCCTAAATTTAGTTTCACTTCACTTTCATTAAAATGACGCATTAATATTTCTAAATATTTACTTTCGGTTTTAGATGTAGTCACATAGTATAGACTTATAGTGAGTCATCTATGGGAATGTTTTGGGTTTTTTTGGGTGAGTGATACCAGTTTTAGGTCTAAGGCCAATTTGCTATGAAAATGAGAAACATTCCCAAACATTTTGTAATAATCCATTTATTATTATTATTATTATTATTATTATTATTATTATTACTATTCCCGTTTCAGCTCATATTACCCAGCCTATAAGGGACATCCTTCAGCAATATCAGACATTCTATTTTGGTCTGCTGAAAAACATGGATAAGAACGTACTGAGAACCTTATGAAACACAGTGGTGAACCGTGACTATTAGAGCCCATAGATGTCAAGACTAGGTCAAAAACGAGGAAAAAATACTATTTCTAAGATAACGCTAATTTCTGCTAGCTCTCCTGTGGGATTCTTGTAGTATGTTAGGGCAAAAGGTGATTAACATGAATACTTTTTGGCCATTCAAGGTTAAATGTAGACATTTGAAGATTGTAAAAGTCATTCCACGTGTTTCATTTGAAACCTACGATAGATTAGTGTATATTTTACCCTGTATGCATCAGTTTTACATTTAGCCTTTCACTGAAGTGTTTGGGAATAGAGCTGCTGCTGTTTTCCATTTCTGACTATTGACTGAAACCTGGTTTAGACTAATGCTCATATTCACAGGCAGTGATGTATTTAGGACTTCCAGAAGGCCTGGAGTGAGAAAATTGGTCCCGCTTATTGGAAATCAAATGTGATTGGTTGATTCCACTGTCACTTCCTATTCATGTTATAAGAGTTTTACTATAATACTTGCAAAGATTACAACAAGCATGATGATAATGTTAAAAAACATGACAAAAAAATAAATGTAATTTTTATTCCCCTTTTTTTTGAAGGTCTAGATGGCCCTGATGGCTCCCCACTGCTGAAACATAATGTATAATGTGTTTAGAATGTAGGCTTTTAATGTCCTAAACTGTGTTTGAGAGAAAGTAAAGGGGCCACCATCTGTGGGACCCTACAAAATAATGTCCTTACAACTCTTACAGTCTTTCTGAGCTTATTGCCCTTGTTAACTGGGAATAAACCTGTCATGGTCTGCTGTAAAGTTGTTCTTAATTTAGTGAAACCTGCAGTATGAGTTATAGTCATAATGTGAGTAAGCACTGCTGACATGATTGACAGCGCATAAGAAAAGCTGTGTGATTTCTTGGAAAGGCTTCATGCTATAATTAATTAGGGTAGGGCCACTGGCATTTCTCTTTTTTGTGGTTGCACTACACTGGTTGGGGAGGTACCTGAACGTTGGGGATTAAGTGATATGGGTGTCACTTAATGAAAGAGGAGGCGACTTCTTACTACATACAACCTTCTGGCGCAATTTCAGTTTCCTGTACAATCCAGCTAAAACAGACCCCTCCCAATCAGACCCCTTCCCAATCAGTCTCACCAGGGCTCTTAGGCCAATTCACAGTATGTTCGGTGTGAAGTACTCTGTGTTGATGGCTTTAGTGAATTGCCATTGTCAAGGTTGTCAAACCGAAAGTCCCTTCACCACAATAGAACTAGCCATAACAATAAAAGGTTATGCAACAAGCACACTGTGGAGCCATTCGTCTTCCGGCCAAAAGTGCAGGTATCATAAATGAATACCTTTTGTTGAACATTTCCGGAGAACATATTGATGAACTCTGCTTTAGTTAGTGTTAGCATTTATTTAGATCGCAGAGAACAGGATGAGGCTTTGACTAGACAAGCTCGCTGAATATTTTTCAGTATAATTTAGTGCCTAATGAGCATAGGTACAGTGAAGTCCATAAGTATTTGGACAGTGACACAATTTTTGTATTTTTGTCTCTGTACACCGCTACAGTGGATTTGAAAGGCAGCAGTCAAGATTTGATTGAAGTGCAGACCATTCTTCAATTACAGACTGTAGTTCATCTGTTTCTCTGCATACTTTGTTAGCCCCCTTTTACCCTGTTCTTCAGTGGTCAGGACCCCCACGGACCCTCAGGTACTATTTGGGTGGATATTTTTGGTTGGTGGACTATTCTCACTGAGGTGTTTAAAAGCTCCAGCAGCACTGCTGTGTCTGATCCACTCAGACCAGCACAACGCCCACTAACATACCACCACCACATTAGTGTCACAGCAGGGCTGGGAATGATCCACCACCCAAATAATACCTGCTCTGTGGTGGTCTTGTGGGGGTCCTGACCACTGAAGAACAGGGTAAAAGGAGACAGTGAGAGTAGATACAAGGAGGTGGTTTTAATGAAGTGACTGGTCGGTGTACACAGATAGACACTACTAACTTTAGCTTATATAGCTTGTTGTCCTTCTCATCTGCCAAGTCATTTCTGGCTTTTTAGTGATCAATTTTGTTCATTTTAATGAAGGTTTATAGATAGTTATATGGCTGCAAAAAGATATTCGTTCCTACAATTTGGCTAGTTAAAAGAGATATTGGCCGCTAACATCAGGCTAACATTAACCCATGAGAATTTATGAGTGATGGTGCACTCGAGTGCCTTAGAAATGTTTTCTCGGTTGCGATGGGAATCTAGCTTTTTTTCTGAAGATCTTTTATATAAAGATGGACATCAACATTTTAAAAGGCTGTTGACCCCAAACAGGCAAATGAGAGTCTTGCAAATCCCCTGCCTGACTCACATTTGTAGGACACCCCAAATTTTCTTTTCCATTTGTTATGGCTGGCCAGCACTACAGGAACTGCCGCTTCTCCCGACAATTGTAAAAGGTGTCCCGATTTCAGGAAGAACTTTTTATTTTGGGCAAATCTTGTAGGGTGTGGGCTGTGGTGACTGAAGGACAATAAATGTGGGATCTGTCATTATGTGTGTTGTTGCATGTTTTCCGCATGGATTAGTATTTTAAATATCCTGTAATGTGGTCGAGGCATCCCTGCTGAAAAAAATCCTTTTTAATCTAATCTGGTTTAGGCTGGTCTGGTGCTGGTTTAGCTAGTCACCTGGCGTGGTCATGCTGGTTGGCCAACATGCCAGCATCCAAAACGCAACATATGCTGATTTTGCTGGTCTGTGCTGGTTTTCTAGCAGGGATTAGTCATTTTATGTGACGTATGGCTGTTCAGACTTGGGTCTGCATGTTAATGCAATACTTTTCTTGTGTCTAGCAAAGCTAGTATGACCTCATATTGTGCTTACTGAAGTGAGCAATCTGTGCATCCTTTCACTTTCATTTCAGTGTAATGTACACACAGTATACCGAATACCCCCTGCTATTTGGGGAGGCCCATTCTGGCTGGCTGCCAACTCCTCACTATAGCGGAGCTGATGCTAGCTTCATTAGCAACAAAAATGTTTGGTTTAACAGTTCTTCTTCTGGAAATGCTCTTTTCTAGTTTGGCCATGTGATATTCCACCATTTATTCCATTGACTGAGATTTTACACATCTCCTCTTTTGTCTTCAGTTTGAAAAATGAGTAACTGGTGTCCACCAGTCTTTTGGGAAATTGGGCAAATTTTCAAATGTACAAACATTCTACGCCTTATTTCCTTGAGTCTGTGTTTCCTTAACCCCCAGCAGGCCCAACGTTTTTATTACACACTTCTATAACCTAAGAAAAACTCAGCCAGTTTGCATTGAAGTCCCTGTAGTTACTAAATAATAAGCCTTAGTATGTAATAAGCCTGAGATACAGGGGTCCACAGACAGCATAAAGTCATAACAAGCTTATTTTTAGGGACCCCCAGAATTTAGATTTTGAGACATTCACTGGGTTCAAGAGGTTATTTAGGGGGTCCCAGGCCCCCAGGACCACCTGCATTTCCCGCCGTATTTAAAAAGCAATTACAGCTGCACTGCAGGTGATGTTTAACACAACAGCATGTGGCTATCTTGTGGCTGTTTATGGAGCCAAGTCCAAGGTTTAGGACAAGATCACAAAACTGCAGCTCAGTCAGCCTCACTAGACTTCAGCTCCATCCGCCAAGGTACAGTGAATGAGGCCTGTTCAACTGGGCTGTGAAGCAGATTCAGTGAAAATAATGAAGCATTCAAAGAGAGAAAAGATTATTTATTAGCAAATGTATCATTAAAAATGTAAGCTAGATATACTTAGTCAATTCTTTTTATTGTACACATTAGTGATCATGCACTGTAATATTTCATTACTAAATCATATGTAATTATAAGTTTTTTATTGTTATGTATCTTTTATACAGTATGACTCGAATGGATTTATCCCTTTATTAGTAAAGCCAGTCAGGAATAGCCTATGGTCAGCATACATCCTCGTGTTGGTATTCCAAGGCTCCTATTTCTGTACACTTAAAAATAAATATGCTTCTTTTTGGAGCGGTGCCTCATAAGAGGAACTTCTTTCAGTTCCCCGAAGAATCGTTAACTGTATGGTTCTTTAAAGAAGCATTGTTGTATATGAGATGTGCAAGTGTGAAGAAGGTTTATGCTCTAGGTAACAGGTTCTACAGCAGTAAAAGGCTTTTCATAGATCTAAACATCCAGGTCAAGAATCATTTAGGAACCTTTATTTTAAGAGAAACTTCTGTTCAGAACAGTCTGCTACTGCTCCTTAAAAGTGTGAACCAATGTAGCATGAGAAGGAGTGGAGGGTGGGTACAGTGACAGGGGGCCTGGGAAGATGAGAGATGCAACAGGTATATATTTTCTCTATATTTTAGGGTCAATTGGTGAATTTGAGTACTTAATTGAATACTTAATTACTTAGTTGAAAAGAAAGGTGATTGGACTTCAGACCTGGACTTTAGACCTGGACTTTAGCCTAATGTTCTTTTGCTTTGAGTGACCCTATACCTTAATCACGTTTGTTTTTATTAAAACGAATGATTAAACACTCCATTTCGTCACTACCAAAACAATCATAACACTGCTGAAACCAAATGTTTCAGTAGCGACTGTTTTGATAGTAATAATTTTAGATCATTCAAAACACAGGTGTACACACATAAATCAGTATATTTTCATTAGCCCCTTAAAATCTCAGGCTTATTACATACTAAGGCTTATTATTCAGTAACTACAGGGAGTTCAATGCAAACTGGTTGAGTTATTCTTGGGTTATAGAAGTATGTAATAAAACTTTGGGTGTCCACCAATCTCGTGGTGTTTTAGATTTATTAATATGCTACGGCATGTTTCCTTGAATTTGGGTGTCTGTGTTTCCTTAACCTCTTAAGTGGCCAGGGCACACTGGCAGGCCCAACGTTTTATTACACACTTCTGTAACCTAAGAACAGCTCAGCCAGTTTGCATTGAAGTCCCAGTAGTTACTGAATAATAGGCTTTAGTACATATGTACCTTTTCCCTGGGAAAAATCTATTCAGGGTACAGAGTTGGACCTTAAAACCACATTATTTGTAAGCTGATGAACAAAAATGTACCTACACAGAACCGTTATTTACCATGATATGTAAGTATAAGTAGTACGTCACAGGTTTCAAATATTTAGTACGAAGCTGTAAAAAATTAAGAAATGTGTCAGAATGGCGCTGTACCTGTTTCTAAAATAACTGAGAAAACTGTTTAGCTACATTAAATCCAAGGTAGAGCAGAGTAGAGATTTAACTATATTATTGTTTATTTCATAAGAATGTATTGTAAAATGTAATACTATAATTATTTATAAGCTGTTCTTGCCCAAAAGATTGAATAAAATTCTAAAATTTAAAAATAAAAAAAGGAGTGTACTTAACAAAAAACTGGCCCGTCGGTGCAGTACTCTTGGTTTTTAAACTGCATGGATCAGGTGGTGTGTGGAATGTCCCTTTAGGATATTATAACCATAATCATAACCATAAATTATACAACTTGCAATGGATAATGTGCCAAGTAGTCGTTTATCTTTGTGATACTAACCTGAATAGAGAAAGGTTGACTACGCCACACGTTTCACTTTTTGAGACATCAACAAGCCTGAATAAGAAGCCATTAGAAATGTTATATACAGTAAGTGCTATGACAGTTGGTCTGTTATGTTCTATAAAATGAAATAAAGTAGACAGAATAAGATCATTTTAATGCATTACTTACATTACACTTTTATAATAAATGCTAATAAATAAGTTGTCCATGTATTCAGTGTATTATTGTTAAATACTACATTTGCCCTTCATCAGGGGGTAAAGGTCAATATTATTACATCTGTGAATGCAATATTTGTTCATCAGTTTTGCGGTTTACTATTGAAAAACTGAGGATAAGGAAGGACACAGCTGTGAATAAGAGGCCAGTGCAGCACCATCTGTCCTCATTCTTACTTCATATCACACACCGTCAGCTGTACTCAGCATGGCCGTCTTTGTGGAGAGGTGTGAATTGTCACAGCGTCCATTTTCACTCCTCATCACACACTAGCAGCTCAACACAGAGTCACATCATTTCACCCAGAGAGCCAAACAGTGTCCTAGTTAATCTGATAACAGTGTTACAGGAAAAATATTTTATTTAATAATATTAATTCAACATATCTGAGGATGTCCTTACACCTTCATTAAGAAGTAAAGCAATATTCATCATATCATTCAAAAGACAAAATTGTTTCTCCAAGATTTCCAAGATAATGACTTTTGGCTGCCTCTAAAATGAGTTGTGATGACATGACTGCGTGCCAGCAGGCAGGGAAAACAACATTAGCCAATAATATCACATTTCATCTCCCCTTCTCACCACCCCACCTACATACACCTACACATTTCACATGTATATTTGATGTTTTCATTTTTTCAATATGGTAAACTCAGCAAAAACTAAATAAATAAATAATTGATTAATTAATTAATTAAAATAAAAAAAACTGTGCACTAAAATTTGCAGAAAATGCCATATTTAAGTTCCCTGTTGAGGATGTGTTTACTTGTTTTCACTTAGAAAATCAACAAAACATGTCATTTAGGGGGTCTTAAACTTTTGCATACAACTATAAATAAAGCCGAAGAAATGTTAGATGTGTCCAGGATAATAAACAGAGCTGTAGATTATTCTAAAATTGATTGTTTTTTTTTTTAATTAATTTTTGAAGTTATAATAAAAGCAATATCCATGATGTGTTATCTCTCAAAAGTGACAACTGCATAAAACAAAAACTAAAAAATCCTGTAATTAGGCAATTACAGTATATAATACTACTTTTTGTTGTCTAATTAAGAATATTTAAATATGCATGATTTAAGTTGTTATTGCATGTAAAATAATGTGATTCCACACTTTTGAATGCTAGTTTATATGTCATAACAAATTCTAAACCTAACCCTAAACTTTACCTAGAAAACTTTAAAAAAGCATTTTACAAACATGTAACTTATAGTTTTTGTAAAAAGCACTTTGCAAAGTGAGGACCGTTTTGATGATTGTAGACTTTCCTCTATTTTTGTGCGGAAAATGTATGAAAACAAACACACACAGTCTTGTTTCTGTGAATTGTGGGGCCATTTTTATAGACTTCCATTCATTTTCCTGGAAACGTACCCAAACCTTACCATAACCCTGACCCTAACCTTACCACATTAAAATGATTTACGTCGTGGGGACTAGCTTGAGGTCCCCACAAGGAAGCTCCCCAGCCCCCCCCCAGTGTGACTGTATGAACAAGTTTTGGTCCCCACAATGTGACATAAACATGGTTCACACACACACACACACACACACACACACACTCAAACTGTTTGAAAGAAGGAGTGGTGTCATATGGACGCCATTTCCTGGAAGTATGCCAGCAGCAGACGGAACGGATTTGGCCTCTTTTGAAAGTAGGTACTTTTCCAACACTGAGCCTGGCTCCTCCTCCTTTCGCTTCTGACCTATGATGAGTAATGTTTTGGGTTTAAACCAGAAGCACGTGTGCGCCGTCCTATAAGACTCCAGCGAACACTCCCCCCTTTCATACACACTGCCTAACTGCTAGTGAAGTTGTTACAGCTCACATTACCTGAATGCAACCGTCTCCTCAACTGGTCAAGAAGAACAAGGCAAAGATGGGAGTTCAAATCCAGGGTAAGAAATCCTTTAACTACTTTATAAATGTTATTGTAAAGATTTTATTTAAGTTGCAACAACTTGATGACAACTTTAATCTTTTCGCACAACAAGCTTGCAATGTGGAGACATACTACATGTATGTGTGCCTCCTTTTTTGTTCCTGGAAGCTTTAAACAAAGAAACAAAATGTTCTGTGCTGTTTCACAGCCATAACCTCCATTACTTTATTAGTACACTCTTAAAATGAAGCTTCTCATTCTCGTTCTCTGGAGTGATGCCAGAGAGGAACCACTTTTGGTTTCCTCAAGAATCTGCCAGTGGATGGTTCTTTACAGAAGTATGAAGTATGGTATAGTATATTTTAGATTAATATAGTAGAGTTTAGTATAACATAGTGTATGTTAAAATAGTACAGCATAGATTAGTGTAGTCTGGTAAGTGTAGTATGGTTTAATATAGTGTAATATAGTTTACTATAATGTAGCATATACTAATGTAGTTTAAGATGGTATAGTTTAAAATAGTGTAGTATAGTTCAACATGGTGTTGTGTATGTTAATATAGTGTACTATATTTTTATGTGTACTGTAGTTACATATAATGTAGTATATGCTAACACAGTGTTCTACAGTTTAATGTTTCATATAGTGTAGCATATACTGATATAGTATAGTATAGTTTAATATAGTGTAGCATATACTTATATAGTATAGTATAGTTTAATATAGTGTAGCATATACTTATATAGTATAGTATAGTTTAATATAGTGTAGCATATACTGATATAGTATAGTATAGTTTAATATAGTGTAGCATATACTTATATAGTATAGTATAGTTTAATATAGTGTAGCATATACTGATATAGTATAGTTTAATATAGTGTAGCATATACTGGTATATCATAGTATAGTTTAATATAATGTAGCATATACTGGTATATCATAGTATAGTTTAATATAGTGTAGCAAATTGCTCATCTTCAAAATGATAACTTAACAAGAGAAGAAAAAAACATACTGTACCTTTAATGTAAGTAAATGTAACCAGTAATTTTGGGCCATTTCTGTTGCTCCATTCATCATGAAATTTGCATACAACATAAAGGGCAACAGGCATTTTCAAATTATTTCAAAACTTGAAAAACTATGATATATGATATCATAACTGAGATATGAGGCTTTGTTCCAGCAGCAGTGATATACTAATATAGTGTAATATAGTACAGTTTAACGTAGTGTACAGTAGTTATATATAGTGTACTGTAGTTATATATAGTATTGTTTGATATAGCGTAGCATATACTTATACATACTAATGTAGCATAGTTTAATATATTATAGCACATTTTAACATAGTATAGTATCAAATTATAATTCTTACATTTAACTCTGTACAAAAAATAGGTCGTGTTGATAGTCGTCAAAGAAATCTGTGAATCTGATTCAACTCAAACAGATGCATGTGATGTGGGCCAGTTATGACATCGCACGGTTAGTTTCAGATGGAGCAATCGCATTTACTGTGCTTTACCAGACTGTGTTGAGTCATGTGGTGATGCCTATTGCAAGAGTCAATTAAAGCAAAAGGACTGGCACTGAAGATCTGACTTCTAATGGCTGAATATAAAAGATAACAATCATTTTTTAAATACAGTTTGGTATCTGAGCCAGTGGGTTGAAATTTAACCCAGTGGAAATACTGTAATGTGATTACCCTGATTAAAATGATGCTCACCCAGCACACCCTGTACTGGATAATGAGCTGCTCTCAGATAAATTTAAGTTTCCCTTAAATTTCTTCAGTGTTGTAAACAGGTTGGTGATGTAGGTCAAAACAACAGTGCGCACAGACACAGATTCACTGCATCAACAAACAACAACAAAATTAGATTTAGTTAAACATGTCAGGACAAAAAACTGCTGCTGTTTCTGTGAGAGGAATTTGGAATTTTGATACTGCAAGCACTGCCCATCCAAACTAACACTTAGAGGAATGGCTGATAAAACATTTTTCTAATTTTAGCATTTATTTCATGATTTTGTTGTTCTTTTTTGTTAAACCCTTGCTTGTAAAGCAAGATACAGTGTGTAAAGCAAGACTTCCTCATGCCATCCAGGGGCCTAGAATGAAACAGAAATAAGAAATAATCCTGACAGAAAAACCAGCATAGACTAGCATAGTTAGCCACCCAGCAATGAAAGTCGCTAGGCTAACCAGCTAAACCAAGACTAGACCAACATAAACCAGCATAAACAAGATTAGACCAGCCTGGAATTCTTGCTGGTCTAAGCTGTTTGCTTTGTTAGCAGGGTTGCTAGTGCTGACGCAAAGGTCTCTAACGGTTGTGCTTATATTCACAGCCTAAAGCGATGATAAAGAGTAGAAGGCATGTTGTAAGATTAACAAGCCTTTGCATGTAATAAGCCTGGATTGTTAAGGGGTTAATACAGTGACAATGCTAGCTATCAAGCTAAACTGAGGTAAACAAATTTAAGGGAAGCATTTTTGCTGAATACATTAAAATACTCATACAAAAACCTCAGAAAACTGATTTTACACTTTACACGTCTTTGAAAACAGAAGTAAATGCTAATTCCAAGTCTTATGGAAGCCTGTGGGAAATTAGCTGTACTAGCTGTTGAAGCTTATCGGAGCTAAATTAAACAATAATTTGAGGTCATTTTAATACAAGGTCATTTTTAACTATTTGTTACCACATGATGGACATTGCCCACATGTATTTGGTCAGGGGCCAAGTAGGTTTAATGTTTATTAGCTGATGCTAATGCGAGGTGTTTATGTGTTACTTCCAGATTCTCATGGCAGCTGTGGCTGTGGAAGCGGCTGCCTGGGTCCACTGACTTTTCATTCAGAAGCCAAAGGGCAGCTAGTGACTCTGAGTGAAGATGGCCGACGGGCAACCAGAGACACCTCATCTTTTCGTCACGGGCTGATCTTCAGCAGCCGACCACTGAGGATCAAGGAGAAAGTGTGTGTGCGGATTGAGCGCTCTGTGAGGGCGTGGCATGGCGCGCTGCGAGTCGGCTTGACTAGTGTTGCTCCCGGGTCCAGAGCCATACCCTCTCTCGCCATCCCCGAACTGACGAACTCTCCAGGGTACTGGGCCATACCTGTGCCAGAGCAGCAATGCCTGCCGAGGTCAGAGCTTATTTTCTGGGTCAGTCAATGTGGAACCCTACATGTAAAGACAGATGATGGGCAGAAGCACAGCTTGGAAACCAGCGTGGACACACACAAGCCAATCTGGGCGATGATTGACGTTTACGGGCAAACCAATGCTGTCCTCTTACTTGGTCAGTATAAAATCTACATGTCAAACATTGTTTCACATTATTATCATTGTTGTACATTTCTGACATCACAAAGATTTGATTGCATTTGTTTAAAACTGCACTATGTAAGAATTTGCATGCAATTACACTTTTATATTCATACCACCAGAGAGGTCTCTAAATCCCAAAATGTATGCTATCTTCATATGATTCAGAATTATTTCACAAAATACACAAATGTGACTTGAGCAACACTTTAGTAGAATACCGACAATAAAAATAATATACCAAGCTTTTTTAAGATTATTTTTATAGCTGTAATTACATGGGAAATACATTTTGGCCAAAAAATTCGCGCATATTTTATTTAACATTATTATAAGCAGCTATAATTGTGATCTTCAGAGCAATGCATTTTTACAGCCTTAGTCTTTAATAGCCTTTTTTATTGATGTCATTAATGAGTCTTAAGGCATTAAGTGATGGTGATCTCAAGATTCATGATTGTAAATATTTACCACTCAAAGTTCCACTTTCGGGAACTGACCGTGGTTTCTTTTCTTATGTTGCAGGCTCTGCTAAGAAGTGTCTGTTCAGCACACGCCGGTCCTGCCCTGCTCCCACAGTCGAACCCACAGAAGACAACTGTGGCTACAGTGAAATCCCCATGAAGATACTGGAGAGGATGATGGGCCAGAAAAGCCTACGAGAACCTGGGAATCAGGAGAACCTGAGTCTTCCCTGCTCGCAAAGCAACAGCCAGAACACAAGTAAGAACCCTACTAAAATCATCAAGCTCAAATGGCACCACGGACATATAGCCTATTTAATTCCATTTTAGGCCATTCCGTGTAGATGAAACACTTGCTGTGTCTTTGTTAGCCATTTTTGTGAGCATTTGCGTTCACATAATGGTCAGTGTATCATGCCCTTTAACCTCTAATGATATGTTGGGCCGCACTTCAGTTCCTCACACTGCATAAATATATAACAATTTTATAAGTTTTATAAATTTAATAATACTATGAATATTTCGTAGTAGCTGCTGAATAATTTAGATTACTTTTTGAATAATGCATAACAGCTAATGTATAAGTTATAGTAGTTACAGACCAACACACAGTAGTTATTGAATAATTGAATAATTTATTCAACCGAATAATTCATAGTAGAAACCGAATAATTCATAGTAGATAGTGAATAATTCATAACATTTGCTGAATGATTTTTAGTAGTACTTAAATAATTTATAATAGATATTGAATAATTTATAGTAGGTAATGAAAATTTTATAGCATTTACTGAATCATTTATAGTAGTAACTGAATAATTTATAGTAGACGGTGAATAATTTATAGTAGATAGTGAATAATTTATAGTAGAGAGTGAATCATTTTTAGCATTTACTGAATAATTTATAGTAGTTACTGAATAAATTATGAAAGTTATTGAATAATTCATAGTACATTGTGAAAAATTCATAGTAGATAGTAAATAATTAATAGCATTTACTGAATAATTTATAGTAGCAACTGAATAATGCACAGTAGTTCCTGAACAATTTGCAGTAGTAACTGAATAATTCATAGTAGGAAGTGAATAATTCATTAAAGTTAACTGAATAATTTATAGTAGTTACTGAAAAATTCGCAGTAGTTACTGAACAATCTATACTAGTATGCCAGACAATGTATAATAGTGAACAATCATTTTAAAATATTTAAAATATTTTCAATTGAATAATAATAAACTCTTATTAATAATAATAAAGTCTTTCACACTTTACAGTCATTTACCGCAGCTTGTCATGTGTTGTACTTACACTTACATGCTTTCTCTCCTTTTGTCTCTTCAGGTAATGAAAGCATGGAGGAGTGTGTGGTGTGTTACTCGGGCATTGCGAATGTGATGCTGATATGTGGTCACCGCTGTGTGTGTTCTCAATGTGCCTTGAGGGTCGTCAGTGAATTTGGAACATGTCCGCTGTGTCGTCATTGCTTAAATCCGGCTCACTGTTATGGGTGCACATAAAGACGCAGTTGAAAGTGAGAGAAATGGAGGACACAGTGACCATATCAAAGGCCTTTCATTTCAATGTTACATTAGTTTCTACAGCTTGTTAATATTACACATATTAGTGCACACAGCAAAGGCTACATTTCAGAGCTACAACTCTATCTAATGCACTTTAAAAGCTTTGTAAAAACAGCTTTGGAAAATTAACCACTACAAACAGTATAGCATAGTTATGCTGAAATGTTTCAAAACACTGGAATGCTGGATTTCTCATTACTGTGTAAATGTTTTGCTGTCTTTTTTGTACTGTATCCTATTGTAAAAAAAAATTGTACAGGATGTGTAAATAATGTATTTATACAGTAAATATATTTTTATGTTTATTTGTATTAATTATTGTGTGAACGTTTAAGCTGTGATTGTTTTATTCAAGTGTACAACACTACAAATAAAAAAAGAAAACAAACGCACAGTTCATGTCAAGTTTATTTGACTGAATTACTGAACATAGATTATTACAATGATCATCAACTCAGAAAAATATCATTAGAATTAGAATAATCCATACTGTGGGCATTTCTATTCCTGATATCTGGTGTATTTCTGAATATATGGTGTCTTTCAACCCGACACAATTGATAAAATACCTATGTACAGTGCCCTGTGCCAGTGTGTCCACTCACTGTCCACTCTATTAGACACTCCTGCCTTGTAGATGTAAATTCAGAGACAGTAGCTCATCTGTTGCTGCACAGTTTGTGTTGGTCATCCTCTAGTCCTTCATCAGTGGTCACAGGACGCTGCCCACAGGGTTGTTAGCTGGATATTTTTGGTTGGTGGACTATTCTCAGGCCAGCAGTGACACTGAGGTGTTTAAATAAAAGCACTGCTGTATCTGATCCACTCGTACCACCATAGCATTCACTCACACTCCACCACTACGCCAGTGTCACTGCAGTGCTGAGAATGATCCATCACCCAAATAACACCTGCTCTGTCATGGTTCTGTGGGGGTCCTGACCATTAAAGAACAGGGTCAAAGGGGGGGTAACAAAGTATGCAGAGAAACAGATGGACTACAGTCTGTAACTGTAGAACTACAAAGTGCACCTATATAGTAAGTGGAGCTGATAAAATGGACAATGAGTGTAGAAACAAGGAGGTTGCTTTGATGTTAAGGCTGATCGGTGTATATGTACTTTGCATTTTCATTGGCCACAGACTGCTGTCTAGTGCACAGACTGCCCCTGAGTCACACTCACAGTCAGTTTAGTCACAGTTTTTAACAGCAGGCTAAATCCAGTTCGAAAGAAAGAGTGACGCACTATTAGATTCAGAAACACACATGTTTGCATCATGGATTCAGAGGTTGAATATAGAGACATATTTCCTGAGCAGTGGTCGGCCTGAATATGTGATTAAGAGTGACATCACTGTTTTTCCCAACCCTCTGAAACCTGTCAATTCATGTTTATGGTCACACCACCCTCCGACTTAGCTGTTACTTCACAGACTCTGCTGCTCATGAACTCCAACTTCCAGAATTCAGAGGAGGATCACATGACTCTCAGGCATTAGCCTCTCCCTGATCAGCTACTTCTTTGCAAAGTATTACCACTGTTTCACTGAGTATACTGAGTGTTGTTTTCTGCTTGTCTTGTTGTGTTTTTTTGTTTTTATCTTCGAATTTTTCTTTGGGTGGCCATCAACTCTGCATGGTTAAATGGTTAAGATGTAAACAAAGAGTGGTATGATTTGATATGTTTCATTCTGGAGAACCTTACCGAGTCAGAATTGTTCACAGTGGCAGTGATGGGTACCAGATGAGTACCTGGACGAGCGAGAGTGACAGTGAAGTAGAGAGAGAGAGAGAGAGAGAGAGAGGGAGAGAGAGAGAGAGAGAGAGAGAGAGAGAGAGAGAGAGAGAGAGACTAGTGTTTGTGAGAGTAATATTACACTGTTTGGGCTGCTCTTTGCTCAAGGGAATAACCGCTAAAGACATTCAGCCATCTTAACACCACACACTGTGAGTACATGGCCTCCTCTTACATTGCTGCTGTCAGTATTTAGAGTTATCAAATCCCCCCAAAACTACTGTAATAAACCTGTAATTTACTGTAAATGTATTGCATTTAAAGTGTGCAATAATTTAGAAATTTATTTTTAATAATTTAGAAATTTTCTTTGGGCAGTCATCAACTCCAGCTGTCATTCAATTCAGATATGACCAATTCAATTAAACCCTAATGGCAAATTCTCAGCACAGAAATAATCAGAAAGTCCACCATTTTTTCCAAAAGTTCTACATAGTTAAATGGTTAAGGTGTAAACAGAGTCATCCAGAGCGGTTTGGTATGAAATGTTCCATTCTGGAAAAACTAACAGAGACAGAAATGTTCACAGTGGTGGTGATAGGAACCAGACGTCTGAAGAGTTTAAAGCCTCTAAAAGCTCCCTTACAGAAAGTTATTACATGAAATGGTTATGAATACACTGCCTGATACGTGAGACATTGTTTGATGACAGTTTTGAGATAAGCCTTTGGTCTAAAACATAGTCTTTTAGAATCCGTTCGTGGCAGAGAGGTGGATGGCATTGTAAGGCAAAATAGTCCCTTATTATTAAACATATTATTTAAGATTTACCACTATTTTACCATCACCCGATTTGTTCTTGCATTTTTTGACCTTCTGCTGGCTGTCCCTTTTGGCTTTTGTTTTTTGTCTCTTGGTTTCGATCTTGGCCTGTTTAATCACTTGACTTCCTTTTTTCACCAAAACCTCAAAACTGTTTTTTTATCAGAGACTGTCTGATTTGCTTGTTAATTTTTTTTTTGTTTAGAGATCAAAATCATTACAACTTCTTTATTTTGTTTAAGTGAACTGTTTATATATTTACCTTTGATCATTCCATAATTTGTGCTCATAAGCACAGCACATTCAAGCCTCTCTAGTAGAGAAACCGGCTGTGTCATCTAGTGGACTCAAAAGGTTCTTCTCAACAGTCTGGATCAGGCTTGCTCACCAAAAGGCAACTATGATTTAGAAAACGAAAAAAAGAAAATGAAACAACCTGACAACCCACCAGAGGAGATACTCTCATTAAGAAACTGCATATGTAGAAAAGGGAGAGGTTTAATAAATGAGTAGAGAACGGCAAGAAGGAATTGGTACAAATATGACCATCACTAAGATGTAGTTTCTGTGCTGCGAAGAGCGCAACCTAAAGACAGAGGTCATGTTTCAAAATTCAGTGAGCTTCTTTGACCATTGACACCTGGCTAGCCAACACTTTGTCTTAGCACCTTTATTAATATATCACTAAAATATGCTCAAAGTGCTTCACAATGTATTTAAATAAAACTGTAAATCAGTGTAAACAAAATGAACAACAAACAAACACTACAAAAAGTAAGAAATGAACGACAGACAAATACAATGAGAATTATATTGGACCTAGAATTGACCCCTGAGGTACACCATAAAGAATATCAGTATTATGAAAGAACTTGTAATGTTATATTAATAACAATAATGTTCCACATCAGGATCTAAGGGTCTAAGACCTAAGCTAACATTAGTCTTTGAATAGCAAACCTCACACCAAAACCGCAAAATGACTATCAACATAAGTAACAAATGCATGTAAATAAAAATACTTTTGTATTTCGTACAATACATTGTTGTACTTTCGACACATGCATATACAAGGCTAGTGGGCTCCTGAAAGGACTTTTATTTATGTATGGCCTTAATGTTTACAGCAGAGGGCGGCAGATGCAAGTTTAAGACTGAATCTTAATGTCGTGCCATCTACCAAATAGCCCAATACATAGGTCATGAAATGAAACCTCTACATCCAAATGTTGCACTATATTCCAATTAGAGAGACACTTGGGATTCAGCCCAAGTCGTGAGGCTGAGTTTCAAATACCACCTTATTCCTTCTGTTCCATGGATCATTAAATAATGGCATCTACATTCAAATTATGCGTTTCCAAAAGGGAGGCATTGAGATTGGAAGACGTGCAGCAGAGGGCAGCAGATACAAGTTACAGCCTAGGTGTAGGGCAATGACACTTCGTCAGCTGCTCCAAAACAACAGAAAAATCATGACTCTGAAGAAATGCACTAGCCTTGATCATTGTGAAAATACATTTGGCTATGTTTAAGATGCAGTAGTGCATTTCTAGCATTCTGTGAAGAGGAGGAGGGAGGGAAGAAAAGAAAAAGGGAGAGAGGGGAAGCAAGAGGGATATGACCTTTAGTTGTTGATTACGCAGCTGGGCTGTTAAATATTTATTTTGGATGGCAGGACTCAACAGAGAAAGTGAGAGACCGAGCGATTTATCAAGCCACCAGAACACGGCAGAGTACCAGGACGAGAGAGAGTGACAGTGAAGTAGAGAGAGAGAGAGAGAGAGAGAGAGAGAGAGACTAGTGTTTGTGAGAGTAATATTACACTGTTTGGGCTGCTCTTTGCTCAAGGGAATAACCGCTAAAGACATTCAGCCATCTTAACACCACACACTGTGAGTATATGGCCTCCTCTTACATTGCTGCTGTCAGCATTTAGAGTTATCAAATCCCCCAAAAACTACTGTAAATTTACTGTAAAAAACTGTAATTTACTGTAAAGTTTCTGATTGATTGCATTTACATTTTGTAATGATTTGAGATATACTCAAATTTTCTTTGGGCAGTCATCAACTCCAACTGTCATTCGGTTCAGATCTGACCAGTTCAGTTAAACCCTAATGGCAAATTCTCAGCATAGTTACAATCAGAAAGTCCACCAATTTTACCAAAAGTTCTACAAAGATAACTGGTTAAGGTGTAAACAGAGTCATCCAGAGTGCTTTGATTTGAAATCCTCTGTTTTGGAGAAACTTACAGAGTCAGAAATGTTCACAGTGGTGGTGATAGGAACCAGATGTCTGAAGAGTTTAATGCCTTTAAAAGCTCCCTCGCTTTAAGTTATTACATGAAATGGTCAGGAATACACTGCCTGATACATGAGACATTGTTTAACGATAGTTTTGAGGTAAGTTTTGGGCCCAAAACATATTTTTTCAGAATCCATTGTTGTTTGAGTCATAGTTGAACTTGGTCCTTAAAAAAAAGCATTTTTCAAATTTATTTCTATATGTAGCATCAGTTGCTCCTGTAACCTGCCCTTTGGCTTCAATTATAAATGTGTTTTGAGTCGAACGGTTATCTGTTCTTTTGCTAAACACAGAAAAATGTCAAAATTACTGTCTGTGGTAAACAACTCTATCCTACATGTGTAACAGATTAGGTTGAGATGACACTGCTGGGCTGTTCCTTTACACACTGTTGGCTCTGTTTAGTTATTTAGCTGATCAGTTTGAGCTAATGAGCTGATGACTAAGCCACGTTTGCACAAAACCCACATTGCGTAAACAAACCTTCCTGAGAACGTTCATTCAGGTGCAAAGTACCTGCTGGCCAAGTGCCGTATCCTGCTCTTATCTGCTGGGCTAAAGGAAGAGTCTCGTGTTATTTACATTGAGGCAAACTGCCTGAAATGTTTATTTTGTTTTGTTTTGTTTTTTGAGATTTTATCCCCAGATTAGTCAGGGTCAGTTCCACTCACCGTTAAATTATGTGATGCTACCAGGCTACCAGCCAGCATGCCCTTCTTCCAAAACATGTAAAGTGCCCACCACATCATTTCAAACAGCTTCTAACTAAAAGGCACTGCACAGCTCAACATGCTTTGAGGAGAATGCTAACCCCCAATTCAGTAATGAGTTAAAAGAGGTGCATGTGGGAGTGATCGGGGAGAAGGAGGATCATTCTGCTCACCCAGAGGCCAAGAATGCTCCCTTTGAATCCCAGCTACATATGGCTGTGGAATCACCAGGGATCACACTCAGGATCTCCTAATGATGGGTAAAAACTCAGATGGTTGCACCAGTTGCCCTTCCTTGTAACTCTGCCTGCTCAAACTATTACACAGGACGGGGTTGGCAACATGCGGCTCTTTTACTGTCCTGTTGCAGCTCCACAGCAGAATTACACTTTTAGGAAAAAATTAAATAATCCTCCTTTACAGTAAAATAAAGCTCTGCTGATTGTTCAAACACAGTTTTAACAATAAATGGTCTTAAACGTGGAGTTAATGTATAACTGCCAATTCACCCTTTAACACTGAAGGTTGGCACACAGACTGCTGGTCACCATAGCAACGCAGACAACAATCTTGACCAGCTAGTAACTAACAAAACGGCAAAGAGAAATATTTAAGAGGAACATTGATAATTTGGAGACTAATTGGGACTTATTTGCATTTATAATCACTCCAGCTGGTTTCCTGATACATTTAATCTGCAATGAGAAACTGTCAAACACTAAAAAGTCATGAAGCTGAAGTCAGTTTCTCATTCGCCAGCTTCTTGTTTAAATTTTCCTGTTCCACCATAAATGGTGCAACAGTACATTCTGGCATCTCAGGCACTGTTTAAAGTGGAACGGGAAAATTCAAATGAGAAGCTGGCGAGAAAAGTTTCCTGCTGGAGATGCGAGAAATGCAGCTATAGCTGAGCTAAAGTTGAAAGCAGAGCAAAGTAAGTCTGGGTTTTCATTTATATCATATTTTTAGCTTATACTAGCACATTAGCACATACTGAGACACATTTACAGCCAAGATGGTAAAATGGGCATAAAATGTTGTGGCTCCTAAGGCGTTTTGATTTTTGTTGAAAGGACAAAATGGCTCTGCTTAACATTTGGGTTGCTGACCTCTGACTTATGAGATGCCACGAAGTTTTGCATATTACTTTGCTAATGTGCTTTTCTGTAAACATTGATATTTTAGAACTACTCTTCAAAAAGATGGAAGACGGAAGGGTTTTCATATCATAACAATAGCAGAACCCTTTTTGGTGCTATATAGAACCAAATACCACACATTCTACATCAATCTGAAGAATGATTTCACCATGCAAGGAACCATTTAAGCATGCATTCATTGAGTGTCCGTGGTTCTATATAGCAACATTTACCAAAGGACCCCTAAAGAACCATCTTTTTTTAAGAGTGCAGGAATTCTTTTCAATGTCTGGTTCAGCTCCAACATTCTCCCAGTTGTAGACTCTGGTTTCAGATGTAGTTACAGATGAATGCAGGTTGGCAGTTGATTAGCTTTGCTATAGCTGTAATGGAGTCTCTTTGATTGAGCATAAGGGGCCACTAAACCACAGTGCCAGCTTGGAGCTGGACCTGGCCATGGAAAATGTGAAGGAGAGGTTGTGCGATTCGTTCCAGCTGTATGTGTGTGTCTTTCATCATAAAATCACTCAGACTTTAACACTATTTGATTGCAACCAATATCTCCACTCCTTGATTGTACACTTTTAGGCCCTTCACTATAAAGGTTTTCAAATGGTTATTGGACATATGATTGTAGCAAAAACTATAACTGATATAGAACCTTTACATTATATATGGCCCCTAAAGTGCCATCGCAGAAAACATTGCAATATATTCGCATTCCCTTGCAAATTTTTGTGTTCCCTTACAATGGTTTTGTGTTTCTTTGCAAAAATGTTTGCATTCTCTTGCAAAAGTGTTGCTTTCCTTTGCAAAATCTTTTTTATAAAGACTTTTATGGGAATAAGATAAATATGAAGACCACCAAAACAGTTCAAACAAACTCATTTGATTACTAGAAGATACAGACCACCGAAACAGTCAAAACACACAAGTTTAATTACCAAAACAAAATGTAAAAACTACCAAAACAGCCAAAACAAACTAGTTTAACCACCAAAACAGACGATTTGGACAACCAAAACAGCCAAACCAAACTAGTTTATTCACCAAAAAGGAAGATACAGACCATCAAAACAACTTAGTTTAACCACAAAAAAGATGACTGATAAAATATACAAAACAAACCAGTTTAACCACCAAAAAAGAAGATTTGGACTACAAAACAGTCCATACAAACTAGTTTAACCACCAAAACAAAAGATTTGGACTACAAAACAGTCCATACAAACTAGTTTAATCACCAAAACAGAGGATAAAGACCACCAAAACAGCCAAAACAAACTAGTTTAACCACCAAAACCTTTGACCACTGAACTACCCAATTACACACATCTAGCATCAATAGTTCAAAAGGCTTCCTCACAGGAAGTTATTATGAATTATATGTTGTTATGAAAAGGTCACCAATACCCAAGATATTGTTATTTGTTTGGTCATTTTAGATAGTAAATTGAATGTTCAGTGTTATCACAGCCCTTGGTTTTGAAGACAAAAATGAAGCCCTCTAATGAAACTAATGAAGATATGAGCTTACATTGTACATACTGTCTACTGAGCACTGTCCTTATTTGTCATTATGCTGAAAGTGTGAAGAAAATCTGATAGTCAGTCAGGTGTTCTTCTGAATTCGTGGTTGAGGTGGATCTAGCCATGAGAAATCTGTGTTTGTATACCCTTCTGAAAGGCCTTGCCTGCACAGTGGCGAGGTTTACTCCCAGCACTAGATCAAACACGCGCTCTAGGTTTCAAACAGTGAGGGGAAATGTTTTCATTTGTTCTCCTGACTCTAAAACACAGGAGGGCGTTGCCTCTGAGAACTCTCCGGACTTTCTATTATTTCCAGCTGTGTGTGTGTGTGAGTGTGTATGTGTGTCTATGTGTGTGACGGATGGAAACTATTACAGATCCCCCGACTCGTTAGGCTCTGAGAGGTGTGTGTTTCTGGTTTGGAGTAGCGCACAACAGACAGGCTGAAATGGACACACACACACACACACACACACACACACACACACACACACGGGCTGAGTCACAGAATCAAAGTAGACGCCCCCTACCCAAAACACAGCACTTTCTCTCCCTCTCTCATTCTCCCATTCCACAACAGCTCCATCTCATAGTAAGTACCAGTTTCTCTCACCTCACTTTTATCCAGATCACATACTTAAACTGAGCATTCACATTTGTTGTCTAATGGCTAACACATGTCTCCTAATGACCATATCTCTGTTTCAGTTTCAGTGGTGAAACTAGTTTGTTTGGCTGCTTTGGTGGTCAATATCTTCTGTTCTGGTGGTGAAACTAGTTTGTTTTGGCTGTTTTGGTGGTCTATATCTTCTGTTCTGGTGGTCTATATCTTCTGTTCTGGTGGTGAAACTAGTTTGTTTTGGCTGTTCTGGTAGTCTATATCTTCTGTTCTGGTGGTGAAACTAGTTTGTTTTGGCTGTTTCGGTGGTCAATATCTTCTGTTCTGGTGGTGAAACTAGTTTGTTTTGGCTGTTTTGGTGGTCAATATCTTCTGTTCTGGTGGTCTATATCTTCTGTTCTGGTGATTAAACTAGTTTGTTTTGGCTGTTTTGATGGTCTGTATCTTCTGTTCTGGTGGTGAAACAAGTTAGTTTCAGCTGTTTTGGTGGTCAATATCTTCTGTTTTGGTGATTAAACTATTTTGTTTTGGTTGCTTTGATGGTCTGTATCTTCTGTTCTGGTGGTGAAACAAGTTTGTTTTGGCTGTTTTGGTAGTCAATATCTTCTGTTTTGGTGATTAAACTAGTTTTGGCTGTTTTGATGGTCTGTATCTACTTTTTTGGTGATTCAGATAGTTTGTTTGGACTGTTTTGGTATCCCCCGTGTTGGTGGTTAAACTAGCTTGTTTTGGTGGTCTTTATCTATTTTGGTTATTAAACTAGTATTATTTGGTAGTGCAAATGATCTGATCTGTTAAACTATTTATTGGTCATCTTTTTTGTGGTTGAACTAGTTCTGTTTTGGTGGTTAAACAAGTTTGCTTTGGCTATTTTGGTGGTCTTCGTCTTCTGTTTTGATGGTTAAACTAGTTCAGCTGTTTTGGTTGTCTTTATCTTCTGTTTTAATTTGTTTTAGTGGTCTGTATCTTCTGTTTTGGCGATTAAACTAGTTCGTTTTAACTGATTTGGTAGTTTCTTCTGCCTTGTTAATCTAGCTTGTTTTGGCTGTTTTGGTGGTCTTTATTTTCTGTTTTGGTAATCAAACTAGTTTGTTTTGGTTTTTTCATAGTTTACATCTCCAGTTTTGGTGGTTAAACACATCTTAATACAAAGAAGAATGTCTTAATTCCTTTAGAAATACTTGCGCTAAAAACACACCTCTTTCCTTTCCCTCTGCCACAGTAATGGAGACAGCTCCAGTATTGATTAGCAGGTTTTGCATTCGTTCACCTGAACTGTTGTGTATGAAAGTTGCTGATTGCTCAGCCTGATTCTCTGGATTCCAAGCACTGCGTTTTTAGATTATTAGCTTGTCCACTGGGACACCAGCCCCAAATGCTGTGCTGTAAGAGTGCTATTGTTTCACTGACTAGTTGCATTGTGTTCCATGTGATGTAGAACCACAGTGAGTCTGGGTCCTGAAACATCTCTGCTCTGTTATATATGGCAGTAGTTGCACATCCCAGTCTTGTCTCTTGTCACCGAAGGTTGGATTTATAACGTTACTCTGAAGTCACTTATATAGTAATTTTGAAGGTAAAATGTAAGTTATGTAGGGCCAGGAGCCCTTGCAGTTTACAGGGTTAACAAAAAATGACCAATGGAACGTTTGAGCTATTCACAAAACATTTTGTCCTGGTATCTTTTGTCTGCACTGTATTTTATATGGAATTATAACAGCCTAAGCACCACGCTGTTAAAAGTAAATATTTGCCAGAGTGGTTAACCAAACTCATTCTTACGTAACGCTGGGCCATGCCCATAGTGTTGCTCCCTTGTGGGCAGTGGCTCACTGTCAATCAAAGCAGACTGGGACTGTTGTGGTGATATTTTAGCAGTGATGTAATTCTTAGCAGTTTTTGTCTGGTTTTCTCAAATAACGTCTAGGTGATTGTGTTGAATCCCAGACAATAATGATAATCTGGATGATTTTGTACTTTATGCTGAGCATTTTGTCCTTTTCCTGTAAATCAATGGCCCTTTTTTACCAAAAACAACCTCAACTTCATTCTCATCTGAAGGGCAAATGGTTTTTTATTATTAATTGACAATGTACAAAACCATTCGTAGTGGTTGGATATGAAATAGTTCATTGTAGAGAAACTTACTCATTTATCTTTACAATGGCAGTGATGGGAACCAGGGATTGTGGTGTCTACAACACAAATATAGCCATTTTATTTACTATCCAAAATGACCAGTGAACCTACACGTGTCACTCAGTTAGATTTATTTTGAACATCATTAGCTTTGGGACTGAACTGCTGCTTTAACACAGCTGAAGCGCTGCAGGAGAGGAGGGGCGTGTATGAGTGTTTGTATGAGGAGTTCTCTCAGTTCAGCGCTGCTGGGACTGACAGGCAGGATGATCTGCTCCCAGCAGGAGACTGAGACTGGATGAGCTCCAGCTTACCTCACTAAAGCTGTCCTCTCCTTCACTCATCCCTCTCTCCTCTCCTTCACTCATCCCTCTCTCCTCCTCCTCCTCTCTCTGCTCCCCTGCTCTCCTGTCGTCATTCATTCCTCTCTTCTCTCCTACTCCCACACACGCAACCGTCTGTCCACCCTAACATGATTCATAATAACCCTCTTCTCTCCTCCTCTATTCTCTTCTCTCCTCCTTTGTTCTCCTCTCTTTCTCTGTTCTTCTCTTTTATTTTGTTCTCTTCTCTCTTCTCTTTTGCTATCCTCTCTTCTCTTCTCTTCTCCTTTGTTCTCTTCTCTTCTCTTTTGCTCTCTTATCTTCTTCTATTTTCTCTTTTCTTCTCTTCTTCTGCTCTTTTTTCTTCTCTTCTGCTTTTCTCTGCTGTCTTCTCTTCTTTCCCTTTCTTTCTTTTCTTCTTTTTTACTTTTTTGTCCCTTTTTCTCACTACTCTTCTTCTGAGCTTTTCATTTTCCTCTCTTTGTCACCTTCTTCTCTTCTATACTCTTCTCTCCTTCTGAACTCATCTTACCTTTTTGTCTATCTCCTTTCTCCTCTTTTCTTTTATGTTTTATTTCTCTCCTCCGTCCTCTGCTTTTCCCTTCTTTTCTCTCCTGAGCTCTTCTGTTTCCTTCTTTTTTCTTTTGTCACGTCTATTCTATTCTCTATTCTTCATCTCTTCTCTTCAGCTTTTCTCTTTGAGCTCTTTTCTCTCATCTCTTCTCTCTTCTTCTTTTCTCTTCTCTCCTCCTGAGCTGTTTTCTCTTTTATCACTTTTCTCTTCACTTCTTTTCTAACCCTTTCTATCCCTCTGAGCTCTTCGTTTTCCTCTCTTCCTTTGAATTCTATTTGTCTCTTCCCTCCTGCTCTTCTGTTCTTCTGAGCTCTTCTTTTTTGTCTCTTCTGTTCTCTCCTCTCCTCTCTATTGCTCTTTTAACTTCTCCCTTCCTCTTTTCTATGCAATTTTCCTATTCTCTCGTCTTCATGCCACTTCATCTCCCTCTTCTCTTCTCCTCTTCTCTTCTCTCTTTTCATATAAACTCCGAGCAGTTTAACAAAAACACCCCTTTCACCCTACAATAACCCCCCCCCCACACACACAGTATCAGGGTACACCACGCTAGCCTGCTTTGCTCTCCATCCAAACCACTGAATTATTAAAAAGCTGCTGACTCTCAGCTCTACAGCCTGAAACGCTAGCAAAACTTTGTGTGCACGCAGTTAAAGCTGGAGGACAAGAGTCAATAAGTAATCAGGCGTGTACACTGTGTGTGTCAACACACACCTCATCACACACACACATGCCACGTTTGCTACCCGTGCAGATGCATTTGTGTTCATCTGAATGCAGACTGAAGCCACTTGAACTCTCGGTTACGTAACCTCTTTTCTCACGTATCGTCTACATGGCGACTCTGCCTGAGTTTCACCTGTGTTGGTAGGCCCGTATCCTAGCAACAGCAGGAACAACCCCTGCGGCCTAAAATAGAAAGAATCCTGTTCACTTCATCACAGGCTCTGGTTTGTTTTCAAATTTTTTCTCATCAAATTCTTTGGGTAAACTGGAAAGCCGGGTTTTCAATGAGCCGTGGCTGTTGAAATGATGCACTCTGAACATGCGCCCCTCCTCCGAGCTGTTTATACAAATTCCAGCCCTTTGAACGGCATGTACGGTTGGTTGTATGCAAAAGTCTGAACATCCCCCAGTCAAATGGAATGTTTTGTGAGCTTCTACGTGAAAATAAGTGAACACATCCTCTACAGAGAACACTATAATGCACATTTTAATACACGGTTAATGTCTAATAGAAATTGTGCACTGAAGGCCAAAAACATCATATTCAAGCTTGTTCCCTGCAGTGGATGTGTACTTATTTTCACATAGACAAACAACAAAACATGTAAAACTTTAGCATATGACTTTCCATCGATCTTCTTGTATCTACATTTTTTGTCCATTTTATCAGCTCCACTTACTATATAGGTGCACTTTGTAGTTCTACAGTTACAGACTGTAGTCCATCTGTTTGTCTGCATACTTTGTTAGCCCCCTTTCATCCTGTTCTTCAATGGTCAGGACCCCCACAGGACCCTCACAGTGCAGGTACTATTTGGGTGGTGGATCATTCTCAGCACTGCAGTAACACTGATGTGGTGGTGCTGTGTTAGTGTGTGTTGCGCTGGTCTGAGTGGATCAGACACAGCAGTGCTGCTGGAGTTTTTAAACACCTCAGTGTCACTGCTGGACTGAGATTAGTCCATCAACCAAAAATATCCAGCCAACAGCGTCCTGTGGGCAGCGTCCTGTGACCACTGATGAAGGACTAGAAGATGACCAACACAAACTGTGCAGCAATAGATGAGCTATCGTCTCTGACTTTACATCTACAAGGTGGACCGACAAGGTAGGAGTGTCTAATAGAGTGGACAGTGAGTGGACACAGTGTTTAAAAACTCCTGCAGTACTGCTGTGTCTGATCCACTCATACAAGCACAACACACACTAACACACCACCATCAAGTCAGTGTCACTGCAGTGCTGAGAATGATCCACCGCCCAATTAATACCTGATCTGTGGTGGTCCTGACCTTTAAGGAACAGGGTGAAAGTGGGCTAACAAAGTATGCAGAGCAACAGATGGTCTGTAATTGTAGAACTACAAAGGTAAGTGGAGCTGATAAAATGGACGATGAGTGTAGAAACAAGGAGGAGGTTTTGATCTCATGGCTGATCGCTGTACATGCACAGAACATCCCGGTTATTTGAAATCTGATAACGACTTTGATCTGACATGTTGAGTGCTGTTTACATGACCACTTGAACAATCAGGTACCTGCAGAATTCAGATAAAAAACAGATAATGATTATATTATTAGTCTGCTTGCAGACAGACGGACTGTAAGAGACTTTTATCAACAATTTTATTAACTTTTGTCCCATATAAGATGCCAGTAAGTGTACATCGCTTCAAACAAATGGAGTATTGAGGACACATTTTTTTGGGTAATTCAGATCTGACTACACATATGTTGTGTTGGTAAACTGACCTAATTGTAGAACATCACTGCTTAGTCTTGTGGTTGCCAGCTCACTGCATAAAGTCCAGAAAATGAACCGCCAAACTGAGTTAAGAGCACTGAAATGGAATTCCAAAATGAACACAGGTCTTCCTGGTCCAGAGGTTGAGTTTGAGTTCCCCTGCATGGCCCTCTTCCTTCTTTCCTCCGGACTTGCTTGTTTGGCTGGGAGTTAATTTCATGTATGTATGCCAGCAACGTTATCAAAGCTGCTTATCTACTGACTATGTACAGCCAACTAGGACCTGGTCCAGCTAGGGCTGCAGCCTAGTGGAGTCTTCTCAGTTTCAGTATGAAATATAATGTGATCTCATTACAAAAGTGAGGCAGTTGAACCAAGCGGTGATTTCTTCGTGTCTTTTTGACCTCTAAAACACTATGATCCAGTTAACACTATGAATTATTGAGTAACTGCTATGATACTCATAAGCAAGAGTTGCACAAAAAAATGTTTGTTAATCAGTTCAAAATCACAGACTTCTTACATACTAAGGCTTATTATTCAGTAACTACATGGACAACTATGTAACAATGTAAACTAGCTGAGTTATTCTTAAGTTATTGATTTTGAACCTGCTGGTGGGTCCTGGCCATTTATTGTGATACTGATGTTTGAGAAGGGCACAATACGCAGCTGAGCCTTCTAACCAATGTCAATCAATGTCTAACTGGGAGTTGCACAACTATTCATTTTTACAAGTTGAGAAGTCGTTCAAAAAAGTAGTCAACTATTCATCAATATCACATTCAAAACATGAGTGTTTCAGATGTCTGTGAAAAATAGCTGGTGATTTGCTAATAGAGGCTGGGGTGGCGGATGCTATGGTTTGAGGTGTGATTTATGCGCTGTGGAAGGGAGTTTTTCATTGTATTTCAGTAAGTTTCAGGCTCAGGCACTCCGCCCCCAGAAGTGCACAGAATGTCTGGTGTAAACTGCATGCTAAAATTGCCACAGCTCTCACAATCTCATCTCTGATAGAGAATTTAAACTACCTCTGGCCCATGCACTGTCTGATGGGAAACAAGCAACTGTTTATCTTGCTAAATGCTAGTAGCAAGCAGTTGCATCTCTACCCACCAATAAGCCCTTCACAGCAAAAGATAGGCCTTGAAGTTACAGTACAGTACAGCTACTCATGTAATCCAAGAAATGTAAACGATTTTGGACAAAACAAAGCAGCCTGAGCTTTGTAAATGTCAAGGCCTATCATAACTGCAATATGTAGCATTGCTAGCATTTTGCTAATAAAGGAATGGTTTGTTGAAAAATCAGATGTACTCAATTCTCCATTTATTGCGGATGTAGTCGATCAGCTGAGGCATCTCTGGAGTGTAAAATTTGCTTCTTTAGTTTAGAACTGTAGAAGCTAACATTGCTAACAAACAGGAGAACTCAATAGTCACCCAAATAGCCCAATTTCTTTCTTTTCTTTCAACTTTTTCTTTAAATATACATTCCCAGGCTCCCGAGTGGTGCAACTGTCTAAGCATTGGCCTCACAATCTACTGAGAATGGTAGTGTGATTGGGGGGGGGGTCCTAACTAGTGAGGGGAATTGAAGATTCGGAATTTAGGAGAAAATTGGGACCCACCCCTAAAAAAAACTTTCCCAAATTTTCTTTCAGTCCACTCAAACCACATTCAGGCCTTCATTAAAGTCGCGTAGACTCAATGTGGTTTGGGCCCTCCATATTACTTACTCTGAGCTATAAAATGAACAAAACTGTGGTCAGTCCCTTCAACGGGGTATGTATTTATAAACCAGTTTATAAAATTATAAATCACCATTTATAAATCAGTCCTGCTTTATGAAAACCAGCCCTGGTGTTGTCTAAAATGGCTAAATTCCTCTAGCTAACAGTAAATGAGGTTTTGCTCTAAACCACATTGGCTAGTCTTACATGACCTTAATGAAGGCCTGGATGCTGTTTGAGAGAAGATTTCAAAATGGACAATTTGGGCTATTTGGGTGACTATTGAATTGTAGGGTTTGTTAGTCGTGTTATCCTCCTAGCTCTAGTTATTAACTAAAGAAGTAATGTTTGGACTCCAAGCATGTCTTGGCTGATCAACCAATCTAGGAAACTAGGGTACTGTTACTTTAACGTCTACCTGAAAGTGCTCTGTAGTGCCCTGTATCTAAATTAGCCGATGAGATTGAACATGTATAGTCATGCTAGGCTGGGTAAGGCTAATGGCCACAGAAGGGATTGCCGATCCATTGTATAAAGCTTTAATGGCCCTGTAACATGCAACTCCTTCATGAGTGAAGCCCTTACTTGCAGAACGTCCTAATCTCTGGCTCTGTGCGTGGCTTTTGTATAAGTATAGAGCTGACAGCAGTGTGTAGCTGTACATTGAGGAGGGGATTTAGGAGAACAAGACTAATGTTTTGAACCATAACAGAAGAAATGCTCCAGCATGATGTCAGTCTTTCGCTGAGTCATTCGGAGCAGCATTTGGCCCCTGTAGTCACAACTAAGAGAAAAAGAAGAGAGGCAGAAGGCTGAGGCTAGGTTAGGAGGGTGGAGGTAGGTCTGTATTTGACTTCCCTTGCCTTTAACCCTGTGCTGTGAAATGTCACCTTATTAACACAAAGGGCTCGCCGCCTATTCAAACTCTCCTTGGCAAAGTGGCGGGCCAGCCAAGAGTGAATGTGGCTGTTACCGTGGCAACCCATGACAACTGGGAAGTCCTTGCCAGGCGGAGCAAAATGGGAGGGGTTTGAGAGAAGATCGAGAAAAAGTTACTCTATCAGGGGAGTGAATAGAGGTTAAGTAGTCGGAGAGAGTGAGAGTGAGAGACAGAGAGAGATAGAGCAGAGAGAGAGAGGGAGAGAGAGCAGCCAGACAGTGAGATCAGAGAGAGGGAGAAAAACAGAAGGCTTAAGCAGGTTGGACTTACAGGCAGCTCTGAGGCAGACAGCACCCTGGAGTTTCTCCTAAGGACTCTGTGCATGGCAGTGCCATTACACACACCAGAGAGTTTTTATATATACTGGTGAGTTCACTTTTCTCTATGATAGAGCTACATACACTTAGCACTTTATAACTTGTCTTCCAGTTTCACTGTGATTGGGTTGTTTCATATCAGTACAGTAGTCTAACCTACTTCTAATGTACCAGTTTGACTTTCTGTGGAAGATCAGTATGTCAGTCTTAGAAGAAAAAGAGGCTGAAATTTGAAGTTTCAGAAGAGTTGTTCTGCTTTTCATGGCAAATGTCCTGTGACGTGGTTTAGTCATATGGTTTACTGCAGTGATTTGCGTATTGAGAGAGCTTTGATTTGCTGAAAAGGGGCACTAGCATCTCAGATGTGTGCTGAAGCATTGAACTCCACTGATTTTTCAGAATGTCTGCATAATTATTTATTCAAGATGTAAACAGTCATTCGGAGTGATTAGAAGTAAAGTGCTCAGTTCTGGAGAAACTTACTGAGTCAGAATCGTTCACAGTGGTGGTGATAGGAACCAGATGTCCACCTCTTAAAACACCCCCACCAAAACTTTAGTTTAGTTTTTCTAAAATGTGTGTGTGTGTGTGTATATATATATATATATAGTCACTAAAATGGCTATATTTGTCATAAACATTGAGACCCCTGTTTCCTATCACCACAACTGTAAAGACATTTGAGTCAGTAAGTTTCTCTACAATGAATCTCTGAAGTAGATTGATGTGTCTTTGCTTACATCTCAACCACTGAATTATGCAGAAATGAAAAAAATTAAAAAATTGAAAATAAGGGTACCAGAAGGGTTCTTTGGAGCGATGCCATAGAACGAGGTTGCCCAAGAGTGGCCTGTTACACTCTCAGAAAAAAGGTACGAAACTGTGACTGGGGCAGTTCCCCTCTTGTCACTAGGGTGGTACTCTAGTTGTCAATTATGTTCCCTTTTACCAGGGAACATAATTGTAATCCGTTGAAATTATACTTTCTAAGTTGTATTGACTCCACACACCCCGTCTTGTCTCCAGGCTTTTTTTTTTACTCTTCTGTTTTAAAACATTCGGTTATGAAAAGGTGCAAATATGTGCTTTTCACCTGGAAAAACGTATTTAAGGTTCACAAATGGACCTTAAAACCACTGTTGTACCTTTGAGGGAACATATTTCTAACATTGTAGCGTGTTTGATTTGACCCACCAAGAACAAACATATTTATATTGTATACATAACTTATTACATTCCTAATTCATTTTATTTTAATTAGTTTTAATTTGTTTTCAAGAATTTTAGCAAAGTAAATATGTTGTGAAATATAATTAAAGTTATAAAATACATTTTTAGAAAAACACAGTTTTGTCTTTTTTGGCCTTTGGCCCACCATAAACATCATGATCTCCCCCGCAACCCTCAGACCAAGACACAAAAAGTTTGGGCACCCTGCCACAGAGAAAATCTTTGGTGTCTTAAAGGGTCTATATCATGGAAAATTCATATTTTCTTTGCTTTTTTGGAATAAAAGAAATTGACGTTGTATGTAAACATTGTTACATTTTCAAAACATACTCTTCACTCTGCAGTCTGTATACAGAACTTAAGCTGCAGCCTGTTTTGAAAAAAACAAACACATTTACGTATATCCACCTATTCAGCCTCCAGCAGTTTAGCCCCAACCATAAATGCAGAAGTTTTTAGGATTGCTTCAGTCTGGAAAGTTACAGTAACGGTACTGTAACAAAACCAGCCTGTATAATCCTAAGGGATGAAGAGAAGTTTGAAAAAGGTCTGCTTTACATACATAAAACCACACAAACGTCATACGTGGACCTGGAAAGAAATACAAGAAAAATGTAAGGTATGTGCCCTTTAAAGCAGCTTTCAATGGATGGTTCTTTAAAGAACCATTTTTGTACTTCCATATAATGGAAAGATTCTTTATCAGTTAAAGATTTCCCTTAGAATTGTGGATCCAAGCCAAGAACCATTCAAGAACCATCATTTTTATGAGAGATAAGGTGAACCTGATTGTTTTATACAGTGATAACACAGTCATATCAAGTTCTTATGAAGTTCATGTGATCAAATGATTATAAAAACTTTATTGTTTGGTAGCTTTGTCAACTTTTAGCTTTGTTTTCTTTGAAAAAATCTTCAAAGATTTTTTTCCCACTGGGTTGGGTGGCCTTCTTTGGCCCTCACTGACTGTACAATGCCTGTGCGTGAAGATTTTTCCCAGAATTATTTTGCACAGTAGGAGGAGTTTCTCCATTTATAAACCCTAAACGAGGGTTTCTGCATTCAGAGGTCAGAGTTTAATCTCATTGCATATTTCCTGCCTTTTTAAATGTCTGTCTTGCCTCCGGCCGGTAGGTAAATGTCACCAGTGGACGCAAGTGTCAAGTCCATTAGCATGTACAAGGGAGACGATGGAATTAGAAGGGGGTGTGTATGTGTGTGTATGTGACCACAGGGCCTCATCTCAGACCTCAAACTCGGCACTATAAGACAGATTTCAGCAGCACATGCTGATCTCTCTGAGAATCTGTATGACCTGGCTTTCTCACGCAGGATATATGTGTGTGTGTGCATGTGTGTGTGTGTGTGTGTGTGTGTGTGCTCGAGTACATGTTACTCTCATAAAGTCAGCTAAGGTGTGGCAGTATGTAATGAGTACATGTGTATGGTTCTTCGGAAGAGTGCATAAGAGTGGCATAGCCAGATTTTCATTTTAGAGGAGGGCTGGTTACAGGTTAAACACGCTATCTAGCAAAGACTGTGTCCCCTGTTGCTATAGTGAGGATGATGATAATCAACTAGCCTTCTTCACTGTAGCTAAGCCAATAGAAAATTGCCCACCATTACCATAATCAGAGGGAAACATTTTGAATATTAAACACAACACACGATTGCTGACCTCACATTCAACTGGCTAATGTTAGTATCCATAACAACTGACATTATACCACAGCTAAAGCTGAAGTTGGCCTCTTATTCGCCAGCTTCTCATTCAAATTTTCAATTCCACCTTAAGATGCACGGCAGTTAAATGATGCCCAATTTAAGGTGGAATGGGAAATTCAAATAAGAAGACAGTGAAGCCAACTTTATCCTCGTATTTCCTTCCTTGACAGGTAGATAAATATTAAATACCGACAAAGAATGAAATCAAACAGTGCTTTAAAGTTATAACAGGACTGTAAAACGTTACGGTTTTGTTTGTATTCCTGAATAAGGATGCATATTATGTATAGTATATTAATATTATGCTGTGCCACTCAAAGACACAAGTACCTAAACATGAGCTAAGCTAACTACTGTAGCTGATGCTAGGCCCAAAAACAGTAAACTATCTCTGACAAATAACATGTTCTCATGTCATCCACTGAGGAGAAAATGAAGAGTCCTCATTAGCATCCTGTTAGCTACAAGCTAGTTGTAGTTTTAGCTCACATCTGATGAGGCAGCTTCTGTTACTCATACAACACAACAACTTAGTGTGCTGCTAAAATTTTGTGCTACTGATATTTTAGCCTCTTAAGATCAGTGCAATCGCCTAAAAAAGTAAACCTCCAGCCTTGCGTTTTGGATTCTAGTTGAAGTACTTTTTTCCCTTTGCCAAGGTTGCTTGAATATCCATTCATTAACTCTGATACTCAAATAGCAAAATTAGTCGGGATGCACAACTATACCTCGTAACATTAAACTATGGTGGGTAAAGACTAATCAACCAAAAGCTTTGCAGCAGATGTGTGAAAGAATAGTTGAAGATTGTGACATTCATATCTCATATCTCATTGTTCATCAGAGTCAACTACTACTCCTTGTTAGCTGAGTAACTAACCCAAAGGAGCTAGCACAGCTCCGCTAAATTCCACCTCAGGAGAAATGGTGGATCAAGCTAATGCTATGTTTAAGGATCTAAGAAGAGGTGGAAAAAAGGCACAAGCATTTGGGGTATGTGTACTTCATTCAGGACCATGAATCCAGTTGTTAACTGAACTATTGATGTAACTATTGATTGGCCACCTAGCATCATACCTACCAGTTATTACAAAGTCCAGTAAACTGTGTAAAAGGGCTTGAGTTGAACTCTGTTCTCTTGTACTGTATAACAAACCTCTGAACTGTATCATTTAATGTACAAACCAAAGCCTCTCTTTCTCAATAGACTAAAAAGTAAAAAAGCCCTCATGTAAAAGGCACCAATTTGACACTGGGTGTCTGTACTGGGCCAATTTTAGCAAAAAAAAAATTGGATTGAATATTGGAGGGAGAAAAAAGAATAACTCAGTTTCAATCCTGTAACAAATCTGTCCTGAAACAGGACATACTCGCATTGTATGATGTGATGTTGTATGTGTATTTCATTCTGTATAGTAGTCTGAGAAGTTTGAGCATGATAGCCTACTTTTAGATGCTTATCTTAAGTGAAGAGTTTTTAAAGAGGAAACATCAAGGTTATTGCTACTCAAGGTTTTAATATCAGTATGTGTCTAAAGAAGACGTTTGAGTGCCCAGATGGTTAAACTGGTTTAAGCAGATGTTTATTGGCAGGTCTGGTTCCACCAAACAACTGCGCTAAAAATGTCCACAGATCACAGTTGTAAGGCCTACTGTAAGGCCTCCAAAGCACAACCAATGCTTTGCATCAATATTGCTGATATATGATATGCCTCCCATTGGGAAACCACTGAAAACCAAACTGACCATTAAAAATGTTCTCATGTTCTCTGAGAAAACCAAAGGAAATGTTCAACCCACATTGGCAACCATTCAAGATGACATCAGAACTGTTTATCTTGAGTAATTACCCACTATAAATTGTTCGAAACATGTATAACAGCATTCCAAGGAGTCCTAAAACTGCTCTGAGGAAAGGCAGCCCAACTCTTGGTTACTGATTGCCTAGTGCTTTCCTGTGCATTTGTGCATGTGCTTCTCATACAACAGAGATGTGAAGCTTTTTTTCTAATACCTCCTCTAGAATTACTCTAAAAATATCAGTGAGGAATCTAAATCGTTACCCCCATTGTTACCCCAAATGTAATAAATCAGTCAAGACATGTTTGGGGTTCAAAATTGGCCTCTTTAGTTTTACACTGGAGCTATGAGGCTAATGTAGCTAACACATAATGGAAGGTTATAGCCCAACAATTAGCATCTCATGTACAAGTACAAGTTAAGTAGTCTCAAACAGACTTGCTTATTTGTAAGTCTATTTGACACGGCCAAGCCGGTGCAAAGCACCAGTGAAAGAAATTACCTCAGGGCACCATGTAAATTTAATCCCATTAGCCTAAATACATACTGTTATCTTTAAAAATGGACAAAGATAAGCTACCCAGCTGAAATCTGTTGTCTTAGCCATCTTGATACCGGAATTTCATCCATACTTTTGGTTTGAGGCAATTTAAGCATGCAGGTTGGACAATAATTGCTGAGGTATTAGCTTCTATTAGCCACATTGTTAGCCACATTAGCCTTTTAGCTCTTGTTCCAAACTAAAGAGGCAAACTTTCAACACCAAACATGTCTCGGCTGATCAGCTACATTTGGGATAAGAGGAAAAACTGTGTAAAATAGATCTTTTACTTACAATAAATAAAACAACCAAATCTAAAGTTAGGCTAGGAGCAGGGCAGCTTCCATTAGCATGGGGATGTATGTTGCTTAATATACATAGACAAATGTGAACAGTGAAAGCAGGTGTTTCAAAACAGTGAGATATGTAGGAGTAGATCTCTGCAATCACCTTAATATAATCCCAGCCTGTTGAAGAAAAGCTTTTGGCTGCTCGCTATCAAGCGGTATGCAGCGTGTCTTCACTTCTGAGCAGAACAGAGAACCATACATGGAGCTGAGATGGGCCTGTCTCTGATTAATGTGCGTATCCTTTAATAACAGCTGATTGTAAGCAGACGCAGGGCCTTGTATGGTGTCTACTTGTGTTGCTGTTGCTTGCCTGGGATGCCAAAGTAAAAAGGGGTAGTAAATGAATGTATGTGTGTAAAGTGTGAGAAAGAAAGGGAGGATTACTGTTATGAAAAGATAGGGAGTGTCTGGAAGTGAGAGAAAGAGGAACTGAATGAATGGAGAGGATGATTTGAAACTGGTGGGGAATCACAGATGTTTTTCCATTCTTGAGATATGGGTCAAGTGTTTGGATCACACAAGTCAAAGTGGAACATAGCTACTAGGCTTGCATAGCATATTGTCACAATGCAAATTGGTGATTCAATGATTGGGGGTGCAATTTAGCCCTTGTAACTGTTACAAATAAATTTTTTATTTATTCATTTAAAAATATTCCGTCTCAGGAGTAATATCTCATTTTAAGAGTTTCTTTGCTAGCAGTTCGGGTTGACAGTATCAGGGTTGAAGCTGTTAGCATACAATTAGCAGAAACACTAGCATGTCTAGCACAGGGTAGCATATGTATTTTTTAAATGAATAACAGTGAGTATGTTTACATGCACTTAATAATCTGCTAACTGCAGAAATCAGACAGTACCGCTGTCTGTTTGTGGGCAAGTGCAGACTGAGAAATATGAAAGAAATCAGAGTAAGAGTACACATGCACTGAAAAATTCAATTACTGAGCTAAAATCCAGCTCTAATCGGACTATGCTGTTTACCTAACCATTTGAATAAGCAGATAACTGCAGATTTTATTTTTTTATTTTGAAGCATTTTAATTATTTTTCAAGGTAAAGTGTGGTTATAAGAGGCTGTAGATTACTAATGTGCAGTAGTTTTGCTAATGTTATTTATCTCAAACATGCACATAAATTGTGGTGAAGGACACCACAATGGCTCCTCGGTAGGACTGTCCTATGAAGACTCGTCCTTAGTAGCCTATTGGTCACACAAATGGAACAGTCCTAACGAGGCTGCGTGGTGATGTCACCACCAAGGTCCCGTCTCTTGCACGAAACTTGTGAGGGAACTTTTAAATAAAATACCATATATGGACGATAAACGATACATGCACAAATGCTCTAATTAATCAATCATTTTACACTTTATAAAGTAACGAAGATGAATTCAAGGACGTGAACAACTTACATTTTAAAACAAGCTCTACTCCAACGGCTTCGTTTTCTGTCATTTTTATGGTGCTGTTTTTTTCCCTTCGCATCATTTGTGTGCAGAGACCTGTGGGTAACCGAAGGCCTGGAAGGATGCATCAGTTGCGTCCTTGAAATCACTCGGGACGTAGGCCACATTTCTAGGCTGTATATGAAGGGTCCCTTACTTTGGAACGGCCTTGTATGATATAGTGGCCAAGAAATGCAGCCTACCTCAGCTGCAACATTGGCTTTGGAACGCAGTGTATCGCTATTGCAATTTGTCTCAAAACAATCACAATACTAGTATTTTGTCCATATCATGCAGTGCTAATAGCTACCTTTGTACCTTTGTAGTTGGCCTCTTCTGTTTTGCTCATAATATCATTTTATAATATTATTGTTATAGAAAGGATATACCTACGTAACTTCCGCACACATTGTCTCTCTTGTTTTTCCTGTCTGGTACAGTCTACAGTCATATTTTCTAAGTGAAAATAAGTAAAACGTCCTCTACAGAGAAGACACTTCTACACATTTTAATACACAATTACTGTTTATTTGCTGAATTTAATGCTGTTTATTTGCTAAATTTAGCAAATAAAGACAAATTTTGTTCCAAAAATTTGCACCAAATGCCGTATGTTTGCTCCTTGTAGATGAAATTGAATTGAACGGATTCCAAATGACACCTTCATTATAGAAGCATTAAGTCCTTGTCATTATATCAGACCAAAAGCACACTGGTCATGTACAGTCTAGAGCTTGCAGTATAGTATTGTGATAGCGAGAGGACTCGCATGTCGTCTCAGCGACACATTGACTGTTTTCCACCTGACTGGTTCGGGTTTCAAATTTAGCAGTCCCAGTTGGGCTTTGTTGGGTCAGGTTTCAAAGTTACAGGTCCGGGTCAGTTTTGGGCTTCAGTATCATGCTCGTGCTGACCTCTAGCCTGTATGTAAATCTAATTCTCTCTCTTTTGCTCTATGACTCCCTCACAGAGATATAGGCAGACAGATCTGAATACACTGCAAAAGGAAATAGATTTGACAAGCAAAGTAGGACAATTTGAGCGTTTCGGATATCGACTTAAATAAATGGAGCAAATTAGTTCATTTACATTGGAACACAATGTGCTTTGGGAGTTACGTTGGCTTGAATACAAATCCACAGTATATAACTCACTGGTTTTGTTAAGACACTGCAATACAAACATGAAGCATGCATCCGAAATGAGTAAGCATCAGTGTCATGCACTAATATGTGTTGTGTAAACATGCTTTCCTCCTTTTAAGGAGCAATTTTTAAACAGAGGTTTATATCTCCTCATCTACTTGTACAAACTGGATGATTCATCAGGGTCATCCTTTCCACTGCAACAAACACAACAGCCGATGTTAAGGACAAGTTCCAATACCACTGAAGACGGATAGGGACGCAGGTTAGAGTTTGTCTAATCACAGGATGGAGAGTGCTGGGCATGTGCACTTACTGGACATTACAGATGCAACTGAGCCAGAGAGACAGGGTAAATACTTTAGCTAGACAGTTTCCTCACCTGAACTCTCATCCAAAGGTACATACAGGAAAAGTAAATGTTTGGGACTGACCAGTTAATAGGCTGGTTAATGATTGAACAGCTTCTTCATTTGGGGCTCAACGCTGGCTAAACAAAGTAGTCAGCTTCATGCTCAGGCAACTTAGCTAACTGCTGCTAAAGAATGCTAATTTAGTACCCTTTTATTTTCAGAACAATAAGGCATGGTCACTCAAAGGCTACTGGCATTGTTGTCAGTACTCATGAATGTAAGGACTGGACTGGTTGACCTAGGTCAGAGGTCGGCAACCCAAATGTTAAGAAGAGCCATTTTGTCCTTTCACCAAAAAAAATTAAACCCCCTTGGGAGCCACAACATTTTATGTCTATTTTCCATAGCTTGGCTGTAAATATTGCTCAGTCTGTGCTAATGTACTAGTATAAGCAAAAAAATTGTAATATGAACAAAAACACAGACTTACTTTGCTCTGCTTTAAGCTTTAGCTCAGCTATAGCCACTTTTCTCGCATCTCCGGCAGGAAACGTTTTAGCAAAAGTGGAATAATTTCTTGTGAAATGTTTCTCAACTTTTGACTTTTTATGAAACTAAGGTCAGCTTGTCATTCGTCAGCTTCTTGTTCGAATTTTCCCATTTCATCTTAAATGGTGCCTGAGGTGCCAGAATGTAACTGCTGCACTATTTAAGGTGGAACGGGAAATTCGAACAAGAAGCTGGCGAATGAGAAACTGACTTCAGGTTCACAACTTAGATTAAACATATAAGGAAACCAGCTGAGTTCTTTTAAATGCAAATAAGTCCATTTGTCTGTAAATTATCAATGTTTGTCTTAAATCTTTGTCTTTGCCGTTTCATTAGCTGCTAGCTAGGTGAGACTGTTGTCTGTGACGCTGTGTGACCAGCAGTCTGCATGGCAGTCTTCAGGGTTAAAGGGTGACTTAGCAGTTTAAGACTACATGAACTCCAGGGTTTAAGAATCTAATTCTGCTGTGGACAGGGCAGTAAAAGAACCACATGCATGTTGCGAACCGCTGACCTAGAGGTTGCCAAACTCAAGGGAACATGATGAATTGATTACTTTTCACAAACTAGCTGTCATCAGGCAAAAGCCTCAAACGTGGCAAAAGCCTCAAACAGGGCTAGGCTAGCAGACAGTTTGATGAGTGTGCACTGTATCTTGTTGGTGCTCTATGTTGGTGGTCTACAGATTAGCCACAGGGGGAGAAGTAGGAGACGTGACGAACTTACAGACGTTTTCACTCAACCTTCACTCATTTGCCACCCAGTTGACTGCTGCATTGTGGTTCTCCTCATTCTTTTCTAGAGAGTCAGGACAGTCTTGAGGTTAAAAAAGGACAACTTTCACTCCTCTTTGGATGCACTTGCTATTGTTGCAAAGGTCACAGGCCCCATTTGACATGTCTTTGCTTTAGGACGGAGGGACAATGGCAGATGTTCACAAAGACAGTCTTTTTAGCGTAGTTATTGTTAGCTATTGTTGTTAACTCAATGTGTAGAGAAGCTAGTCTGGAAGGCTGAGCATTTCGTTTTCAGGCTTTGTGTCTTTTGAGGTTGGCACAATAGCCCTGGGCTAAGAAAGGACATCATGTAGACAAATTAACTGCCCCATTCTCTCACTCTGTGACTGTCTACTTGAATGAAACCCCTAAAATCTGGCCTAGCTTATGCTAGTCAGTGGGTTAGCACTATTCTTCAGAGGAGGTGTTGGTTTGGAAGTAGTCTATCAGATTCACCTTCTAAACCAAAGCCAAGTTACTTTAACTGTTAGAGCTTAATTGACTGTAGCAGCAGAGATAATGGAGATGACTTGGCAGCAGCTGCTTTTTATAGTGTTTTTGAGTTGAGGAGGGCTATTAAAGTGTCTATAAAAACCAAATTAGGCTTAGCGCAGGTGACTCATTGTTGTATAAAGGGAGCTGCCTATCTCTTTATTTCAACAGTTTATTCCCAACAGATGATAAGAGCATTAGTTGGAGTTTCTGCAGAACTGAATGGGTGTGATGTTTTTCATTCGTCTACTGTTGGTCATGCTCCCAGACAACGGACTCAGACTACATGTCCCATCAGGACTTGGGTGATGTTATACGTTACACAGGAAAAATGTGTTTCACTGTGATGTTCCTCACAGGAAGTTTTTGGTTTTGAAACAAAGACAGTTATGAGTTCTATTTGAAGGGAGTATCATGGTGAATTGGGCTGATGTTGTAATCATCCTTTTTAAATTGCTCCCCCTAACCCAAACCATCTGGAAGGAAGTGTGGAAACACTGATGACGGAGGCCATAACAAAGGAGAGCATCTAGAGCCATGATGTCATTGAGTTTTGGCCTTTTTCCTTTTGAAGCTTATTTAATACCATTGATTTTAAACCTGGAGTTAACCCTTACAAGTCGAGTTGGCATACTGCCTTACTATTTAATTTAAATCACATATATTTATTTATTTTTTTAAATAAATTTTTAATATAAAACTACAACTGACCCTTCTTATTGCTAGTGATAACTTCATCTTCTAAGAGTTAAATTGTCTGGAGTCATTCGTAGACAGATTGAGAATATTAAAGCTATATTCCAAAGAAATTAATTGCTGGTAGCATTAACACCCAAATTAATACCCATTTTTTAATGTGTTTTCCTAGTTTAACCCTTTGAAAAATCTGTTGTAGGCCAGACTGAAACCCAGCTGCTCAACACTGTATGTTGCTACACACTTTCGTAAAGAAAATGGTTCTACATAGACCCATGAACTCTCAAGGAACACTTTACATGATTAAAGTGTTCTTTGCATCATGAAAGTGTTCTTCAGATTGATGGAGAATGTGCTGAAGATGGTTCTATATAGAAAAAAGGGTTCTATATAGCACCAAAGAAGGTTCTTCTTCTTATTGTTATGATGTCAAGCTTGTAACAAAAGAAGAACCATTTCCATAAAGGTTCTCTGTAGAAACCTTTTCATGGTGCACAGAACCCCTTAATCATGCAAAGAGTTCTTTGAGTGTTCATGGTTCTACATAGAACCATTTCTTTTCAAATACAATTCAAATACAGCTTTTAAATGGCTTTTAAAGGGATAATTTAAAGGGATACTTTGGCATACTAACAACGACAGCAAAGTTGAAAGCTTTGGTTCTCTTTGAGAACCTCAGCTGTAACAAGAATGCACAAGATGAATGAGAGTGAGAGCGAAAGGCTACAATCATGGAGGACCTGTTCACTATATATGTGATATACGACATATACATTCATTGGAACATGCAGCCACTGTTGCTCTCACTAGATATCAGTGATGGAAATACAAAATACTGCTTTTGTATTTGAGGACACACAATAATGGGTTAAATCACATTTAATCATTTAAATCACTTGACGATCGTCCTTTTTAATACAATTTTATTGAAGGTAATTTGTAATTGTGAGAGTGCACTGGTACCTGACCAGCTGCCTATAGAATTTGGACATGAGAGGACATCTTGAGATGACCACTCAGAGAAATTATCCTAGCTTGAGATGTGTGTTGAGTTCAAATGCAGCCTTATTTCTAACCACTTACAGCATGACAACTGTATTGATTGTTTCTCTGTATACTTTATTAGGCCCCTTTTACCCGGTTCTTCAATGGTCAGAACCCCCACAGGACCACCACAGAGCAGGTGTTATTTGGGTGGTGGATCATTCTCAGCACTGCAGTGACACCGATGTGGTGGTGGTGGTGTGTTAATGTGTGTTGTGCTGGTGCGAGTTGATCAGACAGCAGTGCTGCTGGAGTTTTTAAACACTGTGTCCACTCACTGTCCACTCTATTAGACACTCCTACCGTGTTGTTCCACCTTGTAGATGTAAAGTCAGAGACAGTAGCTCATCTCTTGCTGCAAAGATGTGTTGGTCATCCTCTAGTCCTTCATCAGTGGTCATAGGATGCTGCCCACAGGATGGTTGGTGGATTATTCTCAGTCCAGTGACACTGAGGTCGAAGTACTTACAAGGGTTTAACCAGATATCTGTGCGTTAACTCAAATATCAAAAATGGTCAGCGTACACTTCCCTAGCACTGACCAAGAAAAGCAACTTATTTTAGGGAAAACGAAAGAAAGAAGAGGAACTGAGCTAAAGGAATATCATAACATGCCATCATATCCTTGTATGAGATCATGGCTTATGTCTTCCTGCTTAGAGCACCAAATGAGCCATCACCTCCACTGGGCACAATATGAGGTCATGGTTTGTGACTGTCACAGTGAGATCTTATTCAGACATTTGAATAAACCAGTCGGTTAACAAGGAAGGCAGTTGAAATACAATTGTGCAGCCCTGCAAATGGCAGAAGACTCTCACACGCAGTCTGACCACAAGCACAAATCTGACTCACGCTTTGTCTTCCACGCACATGCACACGTGTACGAGGGCATGTGCAAGCATTTAAAGCACAAAGGATGCTGTTGACTCTTCAGGCCTCTTCTTCATTAACCAAACTCATTGTCCCAGCCTAACCTGTTACCCCATACAGTTGGTATTCATGGCTGCTGTTCTCTGAACAGGCCCACATTACTCTCTGATGTTAGAGGCGGAACTAGGAGTCCATAAAACAGACTGAACGCCAATTAAGCTTCATTTAACGCACAACAGATTTCCGGCCTTCTCCTCTGTTCCTCTAAAGATGAAAGTTTAATGAGATTAGAATTAAACGAAGACGAAATGATGTACTTCAGACATGCTTATTGGACTCTTCTGGTAACAGCTACACATGATGCACACCTAACCATAACCCTGATCCTGCTTTAAAGGGATAGTGTAGTTTTGAGAAATGACCCAAATGGAGTTAATCACACAAGATAGTTCTGCTCTCAAGCTACAAACCTACATGTCTAGATCATCACACACCTGCTTCAAACCACTCTGCTTATGTGTTTTTCTCATGGAGTGTTTTAGCTACACAACATACTTTTGTGCAGATGTTGAAATGGTTCTTCAGAAGTTGGAAAGCCCTATTTTTCCATGGCCGTTTCCAAAGTCGGAATAATTATAAGGAATTCTCTGAACTGATATGCGCAGAAAAATGTGATTAAAGCTAACAGCCTTTCTGTTTCTGTCTTAATGGCTTAATTACACTCTTAAAAGGATGGTTCTTTGGTAACGGGAATGGTTCTATTTAGATCCATGAGTTCTGTAAAGAAACAACTCATGCTTAAATGGCTCTTTGCTTGGTGAAATGGTTCTTCAGACTGATGAAGAATGTTTTGTATATGATTCTGTATAGAACCTTTTGGAAAATGGTTCTACGTAGCACCAAAAACAATAGAAGAACCCCCTTTTTGGTGCTACGTGAAACCATTTTCAAAAATATTCTGTACAAATGGTTCTTTGAGGGTTCTTGGGCCTATGTAAGACCATTGTCTTACTAAAGAACCCTTGAAGAACCTCTTATTTAAGAGTGTTGACTAAAGAATCAAAAATCCTTATCTATACACTTAGAAATGATGGTTCTTCAAGGGTTCTTTAGTAAAGAAAATGGTTCCATATAAAACCATTAACACTCAAAGAATCATTTCCATGACTAAAGGGATCTTTGCATTGTGAAAAAGTTCTTCAGATTGATGGACAATATGTTGTATATGGTTCTATATAGAACCTTTTGAAAATGGTTCTACATAGCACCAAAAGAGCTTCTGCCAAGCTTGTAACAATAGAAGAACCCTTTTCGGTGGTGTTCTTCAAGGGTTCTTCAGTAAAGAAAATGGTTCCATATAGAACTATGCACACTCAGAGAACCCTTTCCATGAAAATGGTTCTTGGAGGGATCTTGGGCCTATACAGGACCACTGTCATTTCTAAAGAACCCTTGAAGAACCTCTGTTGTGTTGTAGATGGTTCTATATAGAACCCTTTTGAAAAAGAGTCTATATAGCACCGAAAGGGGTTCTTCTATTGTTACGATGTCAGGCTTGTTACAATAGACGAACCCTTTTTGGTGCTATATGAACCCCTTTTCAAAAGGGTTCTATATAGAACCATCTACAGCACATTCTCCATCTATCTGAAGAACACTTTCACGATGCAAAGAACCCTTTAATCATACAAAGGCTTCTTTGATGTCTCATGGTTCTACATAGAACCACTTCTTTACTAAAGAACCCTTGGAGAACACTCTTTTATATGTGTGCATATTATCCTCATAGCTACAAAGTACAAAGCAAACTTCAGGACCCGAACATGTCTTAGTGGTGTGTTTGATGTGAGGGGGAAAAACTGTGTAAATTTAAAAATATTTAATCATAAAATCTCACACAGACTGTTTTAGACACGTTCCTGTCCTCCTCAGTCCTGCACACACTACAGAGAACAAACATAATCCGCGTATTGTACAGCTTCAAAGTCGCTCTACCCAAAGCGCTGGACAGCCAAGTGGCCGTGGCGGAGCTCAGAGAGACGTGTCTGATATCGCTGCCAAGTTTACAGCACGCGGCCCTGCGACATTCCGGAGGCCACTGTTCCACATCAGGCCAGGAAACATCTCAACCCCCTGCGGTCCAAATAGGGTCTGCGAGATAAATAAAGGCCAGAAAGTTTAGACGATGCTGCACACAGGAACATCCAGAGCTGACGCTGTACACAAAAATGTCCATAAATGCTAATTCCAGGCCAGTTCTGCGTGTTCTATACGGAACTGAAAACTATTTATTAATAAGCTGGAAGCGTGAATGAAATGGACCAGTCATCTGCTGCCCATCAAAAGTTTGGGGACATCCTTCCCTCTTTTGGACTGTTAGTTTAGGAAGTTTTAGCCAAGTTTCCGTTGATGTATTTTAATGCATATTTTAACATACTGACGCAGGAAATGTTGAATAAAAACAACAAAATACGTGTTGATGTTTTTCTGCATAAATGTTTTGCTGACAAACAGAAATGTGCTGAATTATGATGGAGACAAATTTGATAAATAAATAATAAATCATGAATGATCACGTTTCTGTTGACAGAAGGCAGAAGTGGACAGACAAAGATGTTAAAACATGCTGTTATTTTATCAAATAAAAATCAATGTTGGTTTTTTGATGGTAAACAGACACAAAATGCTTGCAGCTGATTCGTGGACATTTCCTGATGTGGACATTTCCTGATTCGTGGTGCTCTGTCTCTACTCCCTTACGATGTAAAATACATCATAAATTACAACAAAACAGAAGCAAGAAGCTGCTTAATATTAAAACGCTATTAGACTCACTCCATATTTCTCAAAAGTGTTTTTTACAGAAAAACACTTTTGGGTGACTTAAAGACTTTTATTCTCTTGTGCAGGTTCTGCATAAATTATGATTTGACAGTCTTCTTTTCCAACCTATTGTTAAAAGCACATATTGAAGCTCTTTTGGTCCAAAGCTGGTTTAAACACCTGAGAGGTTTGAATACTGATACACTATATGGCCAAAAGTATGTGGACACCCCTTATTATTCCCAATTACTGCGTTCAGGTGTTTAGCCACATCCATTGCTAACAGATGTATAAAATCAAGCACATAGCCGTGCAATCTCCATAGACAAACACTGGCAGGGCAGGGTTATGCTAAAGAGCTCAGTGACTTTAAACACTGTCATAGGATGTCACCTCTGCCACAAGTCAGTTTGTGGACTTTCGGTTCTGCTAGATCTGCCCCTGTCAACTGTAAGTGCTATTATTGTGAAATGGAAGAGTCTAGGAACAACAACGGCTTAGCCATGAAGCGGTATAGCAAGCAATCTCAAAGTGTTGCCGCAGAATCTGGATTTGCCAGGAGAATGCTACCAACCCAGAATGCATAGAGCCAACAGTAAAGTTTGGTGGAGGAGGGATAATGGGTCTGAGGCTGTTTTTCAGGGATTGGGCCCCTTAGATCCAGTGATGGGTAATGTTAATGCTACAGCATACAAAGACACTTTAGACAGTTATTGCTTCCAACTTTGTGGCAGCAGTTTGGGGAAGGCACTTTCCTGTTCCAGCTCCTTAAAAACATGATTGCATAAGTCTGGTATGGAGGACCTCCAGTGGCTTGCACAGAGCCCTGACCTCAACCCCACTGAACACTATTGGTATGAATTGGAACATTAATTGCAAGCCAGGCCCTCTCGTCCAACATCAGTGTCTGACCTCACAAATTCTCTTTGGACTGAATGGGCGCAAATTCCCACAGACACACTCCAAAATGTCACGGAAAGCGTTCACA